>NW_027497501.1:0-147689 GCF_021521415.1 Bidens hawaiensis | reverse complement strand
TGTTGTTATAATCTATAATATTAATTATAGATATTGATATATTCCATATAAAAGTCTAAGTTAATTAATTTATTGATTTATAATTGCACATTTTTTAAAATAGTATTATTATTAATATAACCTGGTCAACTTGATATAAACAGTTGAGCAGGTGTAATTTTTTTCTTAGGTCTAAATTAGCATAAGTATATTGTGATTAAATTAGTGAATAACTATTTAGAAAAAAATTTAAAAATACAAAACTTATCAATAATCTTGTATAAATTACATTTTTTAAATTACTCAATAAGCTATCTAGTTGACCAGGTTCATAAGTTACTCAAATTATTAACATATCTTCCATATAAAACTCTAATTAATTATAGATATTAGGAAGTAGTTACAATCTAACTATACTATTAAACCAATAGGCTTTAACTCAATTTCCCCCCTTTCTATTGGTTGTTGCTTAGCATTTCCATGTATATCTATCACTTGTCTAATTTTTATTTAATAAAATAAATAAAAAAGAAATTAAAATAAGATATAATCAATTCTCTTTAATGATTATGTTTCATCTTTCATTAAATCTTTAATCTTTAATGTTTAATAATTATAATCTTTAATAATTATAATTAATTACGATTTCTATTATAACATACTAAAACTAATTTATTTTTTTAATTATTATTGATTTCGTTCACGAATTTAGGTTTCCTGCCGGGTTTGATCTATTTTATATAATAGATAATTAATTGATATTTCAGCGATAGGATTCGATATACAGAGATTACGGATTTCACTTTAGTATAATTGGTTCTAATCTTATATTTATGAAATTTATGAAAATGACCGATTGAATCATTCAAATTTGAACCATTAGAGTATAAATACAAATTCCTAATCAATTTCTATAAATTAGGAATGAATCCTCCATTTCATTAACGAATTCTTTAATTACAGAATTTCTATAATTCACTTAATTATCGTGTATCATTTGACTAAGGATTTGATTAAGCATTGCAATTGATAATATTGTAATTCATTGTAATTTCAATAATTCACATAATTATTGTAATTTCCATAAATACGGATTTTGACCATTGACTGCATCCAAATTAAGCGACTAATGATTTAAGTATATGAGGTTGATTCTAATTTTAAATATGTTAAATATATTGTAAGTATTGTAATTGATAATATTGTAATTCATAATTACTGCTCAACTATATTAAAATTGTCTTAATGTTAATAAATAAATTAATAAAATTTAGTAACTTATTTTTCCACAACTAATATCAATTACTTAATTATTTAAATGCTTATTAGTTATATTTTGTTGAGTATTTTTTTTTTAAATTTTAATCATATGATTTAGTATTTAAATATATCCTAATTTATTATAATTCTATATATTATATATACAGTATTTTTATACATTAGATTTTTAGATATACGGTAATATAATTGATGATATATTATATTAATGTAAATACATAAAATAATAATAATAAATTCTTGAAAAGAAAAGAAAATGTAATCTATCATAAAAACCATAATAATCTATCAATAATAATAATAATAATAATAATAATAATAATAATAATAATAATAATAATGTTTCATAAATGGATCATCACCATTATCAGTGTAAAATGTATGTATGTATGTATGTAATCAGCCAGCCAATGATAATAATAATAATAAATCTAATTAAGTAATTAATGAAATGAAACTGAATCATAATGAGTAATTAGGTTGGCAAGAAAGAATTAAGAAAGCAACGAGTAAACCCTAACGAAGCTTGGTGAAATTAAAGAAAGAAAAAACGAAACTTAAAGAAGAAGAAGAGATGAGGAAGAAGCAGCCATTGAAAGTTGAAGCTGAATAATCCAGAACGAAGAAAACAACAAAGAGAAACAAAAAACTGTGCAACAAAGAAGCCATTGTCGTCCGTACGAGAGAGAGAGAGAGAGAGAGAGAGAGAGAGAGAGAGAGAGCAAAACTGTGATTGATTGCGAGTGAGAAGAAGAAGAAGAGCAGAGTGAATGATGATGATTATTATTATTCTAGTGAGAATAACATCTGAACCGTCCGATCAGTATGAGAGGAAATCCTGACCGTCATAAGTCAGGAAAATGCTTCTAGAATGAGAATTTATGAGCAGTTGTATGTTTTCTTCATTCCTTCACACGTCACTGCTTCTTCGCGAATAACCGCTCATATACTCCAGGCGAAACGGATTATCGGCTCCTATATTAACACCACTCTCCATTCAAATCTTTTATCCAAAAAGATGCTTCCTTCTTTTCTTCGTCATCGCCGCCGTCATCTTTAGCTATGTGTTTGGAAAAGGGAGATTTTACCGCTACGATTCCAGTAAGCTGGTTGTTTTCTCGAGTCAAGACCTTTAAGTTCTTTGTGGTAAAAATGATTCCAGATTAATTATTTCAATTATTTGCGTATCAAATTTTGCTCTAATTTTGAGTTTTACTTTCAATTGAAGGTATGGAGTGACTAATTGTTCGGTCATGGCGTCTGCTCACATTTAGGTAATCGCAATTGAAATTACCTATTATTATGGTATTGTTGCAGTTAATACACACACCGTGGACTATTAATCTTTAATCTTTATATAATATTAAAGCAATACAATTTGTACACATGTTCTTCTTCTAGGCTGTCCACATGTGAAATCCAGTCAGCAACTTTCCATTCTCATATTCTCTAATGTTCTGCCACGTGTCATCTCACACACTATATTTAAACCTTAGAATTTTCCACCCTAATCATTTTAATCTATTTCTCTCTCTCTCTCTCGGCTTACTAACTCCACCATCCACCATCTTCTATATTCCGGTAATGTAGATCGAGATTAATCGTTTTCCGGTAAGGTTATATATTATACTCTAATGGCCAACAATGTTATATGATTTTTCGTCAAGGTTATATCTTTTTCTGGCAACATCATATTTTCTTTACGTATTTACGTTTTTCCGGTAAGTTTTTCCGTTCATGTGTTATACCTATAACAATGGTTGTTTTATATTTATTTGAAGTTTTGTACTTTTCCTGTTTTTTTCTTTTACATGTTGTTCTTCTAGGTTTTAAATAAAAATCAGTTTCATCCATGGACATTATCATTATTCTTTTTCCGGTAATGCCAATTTAAATTTTCCGGTTATAAATTATAATTCAAATCTTCCATAATATCAATGTAATAACAAAACTTAATTATTTCAGGTTATTGTCCCTATTGATGTATGGAATATTTCATTTTACCTTCTAAATAAAAATCGGAGTAACCATTGTCATTATCACTATTTCGTTTTTCCAGTAAGACCGTTCAAATATTCCAGTTATAAAATTATAACTAAAATCTTCCATAATATGGCTATTAATATTTGACTTTATCATTTCAAGCTATTGTTCCGACTCATATAAGCTAATTGCATGGATTGAACATCATCCTATCAAGGTTGGAGAGACAATGATCGAAAGAATTCCCGAAGACAGAAAAATCATCCATGAAGACCTCCATGGAATCCTCAATCATGTCATGAAAGATCGCCACCATACATCAATGGAAAGTAGCTGGAGCGTTACAGAGTCCAAAGGGCATGCGTTTATAGGAAAATGTGTCGTAGGGTCAGGTGAATGTGGTTTTCTCCTTATCATCGGGAGAGATCAGGATTTGTAAATACCCGGAGAAACCATCTAGAAAGCAGTAGTTCTACAGACCCGCCAAATGCTCTAGCATCTGATCAATGAATGGCAGAGGAAAGTGATCTTTCGTAGTGGCATCTTTCAGTCTGCGGTAGTCGATGCAGACTCTCCAACCGGTCACGATCCTAGTGGGAATAAGCTCGTTCCGTTCATTAATGATGACAGTCATGCCACCCTTCTTGGGAACCACTTGGACCAAACTCACCCAGGTGCTATCAGAGATGGGAAAAATGATTCCCACATCAAGGAGTTTGATGATTTCTTTCTTAACGACCTCTAGCATTTTCGGATTAAGCCTCCGTTGAGGCTGAACGATGGATTTGAAATTATCCTCCATGAGGATTTTATGAGTGAAGAACGAGGGATTAATCCTTTTGATGTCGATAATCTTCCATGCTATCGCCTCCTTGTGCGCTTTCAGCACCTTCAACAACTTCAACTTCTCGACCTCCATCAAAGCAGACGCGATGATGACGGGTAGCTTCCTCTCTTCGTCAAGAATTGCATACTCCAAATGATCAGGTAGATCCTTAAGTTCTAGAGAAGGAGGAGGGCTCTCAACGGAAGGTTGGTGCCTCAGATCGTCTCGCACAATCTCAACAACTTACTCTGAATCTTGGGGTGGTGACACGGTGTCATCCATCAATGGTTGAGAGGTCATGTCAACCATCTCGACCTCTGAAATCTCCCTATCGAGAATATGTGGGTCCAAGGTAGGTCCTACACAGATGTCAGTGAAAAACTCTCGCACATGCGATACGACGGCGTTAACGAAATACAGGGAGTCGTCCGCCGACTTAGAGTGCTTGAGTGACTCTCTTACGTCAAAGGTGACATTATCATCCCCAACTTTCAGAATCAATTTTCCCTCACGGACGTCGATCAACGCTTGTGTGGTGGCAAGGAATGGTCGACCTAAAATGAGCGGGACACTATCATCCTCATTCATATCCAGAATGACAAAGTCCACCGGGAAGATGAACTTGTCGATACGAACAAGCATGTTCTCAACCACCCCTCGCGGATATTCACGGAAACGATCAACAAGTTGGATACTCATTCGGGCTGGCCTCGGTTCTCCAAGACCTAACTTACTAAACACAGAATACGGCATGAGATTGATGTTGGCCCCAAGTTCGGCCAAAACATGTCGAACCATGTCGTCGCCTAAGATGCAGGGAATCGTGAAACTCCCAGGATCGGCCATCTTTTCTGACAACTTGCTCTGCAACACTGCAGAGCACCCATCACTTAACAGAATAGAAGAGACCTCAGCTAGCTTCTCCTTATTGGAAAGAATGTCCTTGAGGGATTTGGCATATTTGGGCATCTGAGTGAGCGCCTCAAGGAAGGGAATGTTTAGGTGAAGCTGTTTGAGAAGTTCAAGGAACTTGGAATTTTGCTCCTCGTCTCTATCCGATCGGAGTCTCCCGGGATAAGGCAATTTGGGTTTGTAGATTCTCAAAGGTGGGTTAGATGATGATGAAGGTTTATCGGTCGGCTTCGTACTCGCTGGAATAGTATGTTGGTGTGCCTCAGCCAGAGGAGGATCCATCTGGATCTCCTCATCCACCTGCTCCTCTTCATCGACCGCAGGTGTGACAACTCTCGAAGGATCAATCTCTCTTTCTTTTCTTGCATCGCTCCTAGTAGTCACTGCTTTGGCGAATCCTCTCGGATTTTCTTAGTATTACTTGGTAGTGAACCTGGTGCTCTCTCGGATAACTGGCTGGCAATCTCTCTGATGTGACGCTCATGATTAGCTAGAGATGTGGCTTGGTTCTTCAACATAGCATCGTGTTCCGCAAATTTCACCTCATTTGTCACTCGGTTCCTCTCATCTCGCTTCAGCAGCTCAGCCATCATCTCCTCCAGTGAGGCTTTCTTCTATTCTCTCCCCACTTGTTCCGAGCTCTCCTGACCTGAACTCCCCTGCCCAAATAGATTCTCTCAACGCTGGTTTTGGTATTGGGCTTGGTAGCCACTGGCTTGTCCCCCTCGATAGTTATTCTGATTTCATCAGCCAGTGTTTCCGCCGAAGGCGGGGTTTTGATATCTCAAGGGGTTGTTGACGAAGTCAACCTTCTCCTGATTGCTACCCGACTTAACAGGACAGTCAATGGTGTTGTGACCCCCTCGGCAAACCTCACACTTCGCGACACTCTTAACGGTAAGATCTCTAACGAGTTTGTTCAAAGCATCAATTTACGCCTGCATGCTAGTGCTCGAATCGACATGAAGTACTCCTCTCGATGACGTGGAAATATTTCTACCCGTGTGCCCCTCGTAGCTCGCTGCAATATCATCAAAAAGGACGACACACTCATCGGGATCCTTGTTCTTAAGGAGGTTCCCATTAGCAGTTTGGTTCAACATCTCTCTCATGTGCTGTGTGGCTCCATTGTAGATTTTCTCGATGAGCATCCACTTATCTAAACCATGATGAGGACAACTTAGAAGGAGGTCCTTGAATCTTTCCCAAACTTCCCCGAAAGACTCGTCAGACCTCATACGGAAGGAACAAATCTCCTCACGGAGTCGAGCGGATTTAGATGGCGTAAAGAATTTGGTCATGAATTTCTCTTGAAGGCCCACCCAAGTGGTGATGGATCCAGCAGGTAGTGACTTCAGCCATTTGTAGGCTTTTCCGGAAAGTGATAAGGGAAAAAGACGGAGATAGATGGCTTCATCGTTCATGTTGCCGATATTGAAAGTTTTGCAGATTTGAACAAACATGTCGATATGGTTTGAAGGATCTTCGCTCTCTAGCCCTTGGAATTGGAGTGTGGTTTTGATGATTTGCATGACGTGGGCAGGAATGGACCAGCTGCCAGCGGCGGCACCGTTCGGTAAAGTGATGCTTGAATAAGGATTCGTTGTCGGCCTACCATAGTCAGCTACTAGTCTCCTAGGCGGTTGGTCACTGTAAGGCCCCATTACCGGTGCCTCACTTTAACGTCGGATTTACTCATAAACATAGTTCTACAAATCAGAGTTTATTAAAACTTTCACGGAAACATTAACTTAAATCATTCGGTCCAAGATATACAAACTTTTCTTTAAAACTATAACATAAAAGATCATATTTAAAACATCATTTCTTCCATCTTCAGATGCCAGCCGTTCAATCCATGCCATGTGCCAACCTCATGCTAGCTCCTTAGTCAGATCACATGCGTGCATACTAAAAGTCAGCTATGCTGAGTGAGTTCTAGCTAATCAGGAGACATACAATACATACACATATCATCCATACATACATAACTTAACCTCGTATAAATATCCATAAGAGGAACGTCACGTAATATCTATTAAAAGAACTATTACTATTACCCATGCTATATATATTCTCCATAGAAAGAACACTCTATACATGTTATCCATCAAAGGAACACTTTATATACTTTCCATAGAAGGAGCACCCTATATACTTTCCATAGAAGAAGCACTCTGCTATCCATAGAAGGAACAATACACTATCCATAGAAGGAACACTATACTATCCATAGAAGGAACCTTATACATTATCCATAGAAGGAACTCTCTATATTATCCATAGGAGGAACATTGTATATAAGTTATTATTTCATGTCCATGTAAGGAGCTAATCACTTCCCTCGATAATACGTGCAATATCCAAAGATCGTTCACGTACTGACAAGCCTTCATCCTTATATTACATACGATATTCATATCTTTATTTATAACCTGACAGTACGTGCAATATCCGAAGATCGTACACGTACCGACAAGCCTTCATCCTTATACTACATACGATATTCATATCTTTATTTATAACCTGACAGTACGTGCAATATCCGAAGTTCGTTCACGTACCGACAAGCAATCATTCGTATCTACCACATATATAATACATGGCATACACTTATTATTCATACATATCATACATATCTGTGATCATAACCCAATAGTACATGCAATATCCGAAGATCGTTCACGTACCGACGAGCAATCATTCATATCTATCCAACTATTACTATATAGCATACACTTACCTCTTAAGGTAAGTGTGTTAACTAATCACATCGAGTATGCACACAACCCCGAAAACATAACAAGGAATGGGGCTAGAAACTCACCTGAATGCGGTTACATTCACCATTACTGGTAATCCCTTTGTTTAGCTGTGCGTGACTAACTGTATAACAATTACATGTATCAATTAACTATCACTACTCATATCACGTTTCTAGTCTAATTATAACCTTCAAAGAACGGGGGTCCGGGGGCAGCGCCCATGGTAGAGAAGTTATAGGGGCGGAAACCCCTAGCAGGGTCCAAGGGGCTCTGGCTGGGGTTAATATTTTATTGTTAACATCTTAATCCTTTAAGGTATCTTCCATAAATTAATAAAGTCCAAGGGCTATTTCGTAATTAAATCATTCTTCCCTAAGTCCAAGGACTGTTCTGTCATTCTTTTAAACTTCTAATTCATTATCCGGCTTTTCTAATTTGTTATTCAGTTCTTTAACGAATGGGGGCTCATAACGAATTGACCTGTATAACCATTTGGTCTTTATAACGAACTGATCTTTTATAACGAATGAACCTTCTAACGAATGAGGGTCCATTCGTTATCTCTCCATAACGAATTGCTTATCTAATTTGTTATCTTTCCTTAACGAATTAAGGCTTATTCGTTATCTTCCCTTAACGAATTGGCATAACGAATTGAGGCTTATTCGTTATCTTCCCTTAACGAATTGGCATAACGAACTGAGGCTTATTCGTTACCTTCCGTTAACGAATTACTTTTAATTCGTTAGTTTCCCATAACGAATTAGGGTTAGGGTTCTGACATTCTTTTCAACCTCGTACACGCTTTCCGGCGCCGTCATCGCTGGAAAACCAGGATCTCGCTGGAAAAACGAGATCTTAGTTATTTTCCACCGTTCTTCACCGTTTTTCATCCCGTTCGATCCAGATATGAGCTAGGGTGACCCCTAAACTCATCTTATGATCGGTTTACACCCGATTCCACCCGGGTCTCGTGACTTTAACGGTATAAGGGTGTCGGCTCATCGTTTCACGACTAGATCTAGCGAGTTTGGATTCGTACAATATCATACTATCATTACCTCGGGTCGGGATCCGTTCTTCTTCTTGGTTTCAGTTAGAGAAAGAGAGAAATATGGGAGAGAGCTTAAGTGTATGTTTTGGGTGGTGTAAGGAATATGAGAAAAATGAAAGGATTAATGGGTGATTATGGTTTGTATGTCATGGATCATGGGCTTAAGCCCATAGTCTTTTCTTCCTTCCTTTTTAATCCAAGTCTATTATCCATATATTTACTATTATTTTTTAGAAATTTTGGGATGTTACAATCTTCCATGTTCCTATCCCAAGAAGATGCGGAAGAAACAGAAGAAGAAGAAGAAGAAGAAGAACCTGTTGGTGAAATAGAATGCTCTCTCTCTCGGGCACGACTTTCTCGGTATCTCCAGACGTTTCAAGATTCGGCGGTCCTTGTGAGTGGGTATGACGCATACGACTAAAAAGAAAAACTAAAATTAACTAGGCTAAAGTTAAACTAAAAACAATTAAAAACAAATAAGCAAGTAAACAGAAAACAGGTAAGTCCCCAAACTCGAGTCATTCTCTAATCGCATCAAACCATGTCCCCGGAAACGGCGCAAAAAACTTGATGTACGAAAATATATATAAATAGTAAACACGAATCGCAACTAAGCTTTAAAAAACCAAACAATCTATCCTAGTTCACACAAACGACAAGTGTACCGGTCGCGTATAGCAAAGATCAGGAGAGTCCGGATATCGAACTCGAAGACACGTGAGAACGGCTCAGATTATAAACCCTAATCCAAGTCCTACCTTATTAAATGATTTTATATTAATTTACTAGGTTATTGACCCGTGGGCGCCACGGGTGGAAAAATATAAATTTTGTAACATGAACCGGTAATATTAAACTGGAAAACATAAGTTCATACATACATGTCGAGACGATAAAGATAATACACAATTGTTAATAACGTCGGTAACAAAATAAAAACTTTATTAAGCATAACTTTCAAAGGAAAATAAATTGCATTTTACAATCATTCTATAGATTAAAAATAACAATTTCATATATTACTAAGAGTTTCTTATAAACAACATTTGTAGTTTTATTTGTGACATTTCCTTCCTTGTCTAATATCAGCATCTTCACACCGTCTCTACTCTTCATTCGATAAAGCAACATATAGTTGACCATGTGTTAACACCGGTGCTCGCAGGTATATGCCAACTCTTGCTAGTGATTGGCCTTGACTTTTATTAATAGTCGTTGCAAAACATACCGTAACAGGAAACTGTCTTCGTTTTAATTTGAATGGCAATTTCTTATCTGAAGGAGTGAGACCACTACGAGTGATGTAAGTGTGAAACCCAATATTAGTACCTGAAATGACCTTAACTTCGATAAAACGCTTTCCAAATTAATAACTTGTAATCTGGTTCCGTTGCCTAAACCGTTCTTCTGATCAATATTCCTTAGTAACATTATTGGCACACCAACTTTTAGAACCAATCTATGATTAGGCATACCAGATATCTTTAAACCATTTAAAAAATCTAGTGAGTGTAATGCTGCATCGAAACTAGGACCAACACTTTCAGAGTTGTCTAAACTACCAGAACTAAGATATTCAACTTCTTCTCCAGGAAACATAGACAAAAATCTGTCATTAATTTCTTCGACAACCTCATTTAAAGGTGCAAGTATGGCCCTTTCTTGGAAATATGAAATATCATTACATTTTTCCAATAATGCTGGATAAACAAAATCAATAAAATCAGAAAGAGGATAAGAAGAATCACAAATCAAAAGGTCATCCGGTATCTCTATAATGGCGTTACCGTTATTGTCACCACCAAGTTTTCCTTCACCGAGCTGTGACAACCATTCAGCAAATCTAATGGTGTCTTCCAAATTTGATGATTGACATCTGACAGTTAATCTCATATTTTTGGTTAACCTAAGAACCTTGCATTTGGTCCAAATGTGGGATGAACTAAGTGAAGCATTAACAATGTCACTACGTGACCCATTTTGTACCACGGGTAGGATTTGTCTAAAATCACCACAAAAAACAATCACTTTACCACCAAATGGATGTTGACAGTTGCTACGGTTACCATCTTTTATAACATCTTTTAAAGTCCTATCCAAGGCTTTAAAAGCATGTTTATGTATCATAGGAGCCTCGCCCTAGATAATGAGATTAATTTTGTTGATTAACTTGCAAATATATGGATTTCATTTTATTGAACAGAATCCTCAGTTAGATTTATAGGAATTAAAAATCTAGAGTGAGCGGTTCTACCTCCCTCAAGTAACAAAGATGCTATACCGCTGGAGGCAACGTTTAAAACGATTTTACATTTTGATCTTATGGAAGCCGATAATGTCTTCCATAAAAAAGTTTTTCCCGTCCCTCCATAACCGTACACAAAAAAATACCACCCCTCTTTTGATCAAATGCTTCCATTATTTTATTATATACATCTCGCTTAGGGCTGTGCAAAGCCGATTACCCGAACCGACCCGACCCGATAACCGAATATTGCAAATAAATGAAACCGAAAACCGGACCTTTTAAGGCGGGTCGGGTATCGGTCTTGATCGGAATCGGTTTTCCGGTCTTAGAACAAAAACCGAACCCGTTTTACAGTTAACAGGACCACAAACAGGTATAGAGTTTATAGCTTGGAATTGGATATCTTTTGTTGATTTGGTGTGATTTCAAAGGTTTCACACAAACATGATATGCTACTCCAATTCAAAATCAATCTTCAGATTATCAGTACCTTTTTTTTTATGTTCTTACCATTTTTCCAACCTCCAGGTACAACTAATTTATAAAATTCTTAATCCATTTAATTAAGTTGATTAAATTCATCTTCACATATACATCATCACACTGTTAACTTGTTAATTGGGGAATCAATTCAATTCACTATGTATTTCTGCAATATTTTTGTAAGCGCACACCATCTGTTTGATGAAATGCCTGAGTAAATATCGTTCATAATCGGTTATTCGGTTTTAGCCGGTTTTCAATGGACCCGACCCGAAACCGATTGTGCTTGATATTAAAGACCGACTTTATAAGTTTGTAAATAGGGTCGGTCCGGGTTCGGGTTTTTTTGGGTCGGTTCTTCGGGTTTTTTCGGGCCGGACCTAAATGTGCACACCCCTAATCTCGCTGCTCATCCGTTAATGAAATAAAAAGACGTTAAAACTCACCAGTCATGACTTCTGTGTCATACGCTAGCTCCTCATTCATAAAACGATTTGTTGATGTTAAAATACTATCATCATCAGGAAAGGCATTGTAGAAAAACAACGGAGAGTACAATTATTTCAGAGAAGGAAGTTCTCAATTTCAAGTAACGAGAGGTTCTTTAGTTGTGTCTCTGAAAGCACCAAATCTGTAACGATAGATAAAATATTTAAACTGGCTATTCAACTTAACATTTTTATGAATGTGTGAAAGAAGTTCAAAAAATAACAAATTAAATTAATTTATACATGGATTTTTCTGGTCATTTTGTTGTTTGTAGAGAATTCCATCAATTAAATAATGCCAACACTTTTCCCATACGTCTTCCGGTCTAGATAAACTGTATGTGATTAACATTGTAGCTAATAAACTACGTAAATAATAACCACTTGCAGTATGACTTGCTTCTTCAATAGCTTTTATATACTCGTTGTCATCGTCTAGAAGCCCTCTTTTATAACACGCATCCCTATAAGTAGCACACACTTCACCATCAGCAGTACGAATATCTTCAAAACACATAGGGCCTTTAACCTTGTTCAATAAAATTCTTAGATACTATGCTTCATTGAAAGACGGAGGGACATGATGAACACGACCAATTGAGAAACCTCGTTTACGTAGGTCCCAAACCCTTTCATCGGGTTTCCAAACAAATTTTGCTGGAAACTCAGCGTAGGTTAGCATTCGAGCAAGACCATATTGCTGATTACACTCCATCCAAGAAATGAATTTTGAAGAACCAACACTCGGTTTGTTTAAAATGTCTTCCACGTCATCATCATCTGCGAAAACAACTGTTTGTTGCCTAGGTAAATGAAACGGAAGCCGAGTCACAGAAGGTACTTTGTAATGCACGTCAAAAGCAAAAATTCTCCATGCAGCCTCACATGCAGAGATATATCTGCCATCATAAAACGCCTTAACTTCGTCGACCACTTCTCCTTGATTGTCAGTCTTGTCTTGTACAAGTGATATAGTAGCACGATCCGGGCCTTTATTAATGTACTTAGACAAATACTTAATCGAACCCTCTTGATTACACCATTCAACATTGATATGGGCGTGATATTTTTTTAACAATCTGCTGTTATATGGAACAACATGTCTACTGTCTAAATTCACCGCAGACTTGACAACAACATTACCCAAATCTCTTCCTCGGTAAACAGGAAACCCATTCGAATCAATTGACGTTTCGTTCTAAAATTTATTTGGGAATTTTTTAGAACATGAGTTATCGACCATGCACGAGCATTTTGGATTAACCACACCGCAAGGACCATGTAACATGTGGTCGCTTACAAGAGAATACAACTCTGGATCTTCATTTGGATCTAGAATTTCTGCTGAAATAAATTTGTCTATATTCTCAGGATTATGAATTTTGTGCTCGGAATGTAAAAACAGGCAAATATGTGCATGTGGCAATCCGAATTTCTGAAATTCAATTGTATAAACAACTGCAAATAACAAATAGTAATGGATTAGATAAGTTATTGAATACCAATATTATATATGTTAACAATATAAGTCATAGTAGCATAATTATCATAAAATAATTATAATAAACAAATAAAAAGAAAACATTACCTGCTTGCAGCTTTCCAAAAAATCTCTATCCTTCAGGTATTTCATTAACGAATCAAGCTTCATCTTGAATAACCTACACAATATATCTGGCCTGTCTTTGGATTTGCGATTTTTGTTTAGTAAAAATCGCTTGATTTCTGGCCAGTTTGGGTTGCATGTTATGGTGAGAAAGAAATCTGGATAACCAAACCATCTACATATAGTCATTGCATCGAGATAATTCTGCATAATAGATCGAGCACCTCCGGTAAATGATGATGGTAAAATGATACGTTCTCCGGCGGTAGAAACATCGGAGGCCCCAGCCGAATGTATGTTTCTTAGGTTCTCATAAGTTTCAGACCTAAGATTTTTTTGTTGTGTGCGGACATAATGCAACATTTGAGTCTCTATCATTGTATAGGCATCAACAAACAGTTGCTGAGTTAGTCTTTCGCCGTTTAAAATCAATGAAAAACCATGTGGCATATCTTGAAACCTGTATGAAAAGAATTCACGCATTGTGCACTTCTTGCGTTTGCGCTTTGTCGACCCTCGAAGTTCACGATGCACTATGTCAATTCTATAACCATCATCACCATACGGAAAAAATATAGGGTACTGAAGAGGAACATAACAAGGGTGCAATTCACTGATACGTTGTTAAAACACAACAAATTGAGTCCATCCCATAGTTAAAACATATTGATCCTCGATATACTCAATACGTATGAGATGACCGTTATCATTTGAACGATAAAGCAAAAAATATCGATCCTCTGGTTCACCTTGAAATAAATGTTGACAAATTGCGTGTGGAAGAACCTGAATTTCAAATAACAAAAACATGTAAATGGAATAGTCCTGTACAAAATTTAAAGTATTTAATAAAATGTATATATATGATTTCAAGTTTATACCATATGTGTAGCCGCTAGATCGAAACATTTAATATCGGCAGGGATGTCCATTATCACCATCTGGTCATGAAATCATTATGACTAAGTTTAATAACTTTGAATAACATAATTTACCAAAATATAAGGAAGCATACAATATACAACAAACTTATATTCACGATTTATATTACGTAACAAACTACCAGTAGCTTTTATTGATGTCAATGGTTGATGAAATATCATAAATAGTTTATAATCTCCAAAATTGTATGTATTTACTCAAAATAATAACAAGAATAGTCACCAATAGTTTCAAAAATATTTGTCTTGGTGAAGTTGACTTTAAAACCTATCAAATATGTTGGTTTAAATTTGAACAAATTTACAGATAATTGGATGATCAGTTATGAAACTTTTGGTGACATACAATTATGCAAGTTCCGGCGATGCAGATTATTATGACATCAGAACAGTAGAATCATGAAGATCTAACCTGAAAAAATTTGTGTGGTCGATAGGAGGAAGATGAAGGGTTTGGTTAACTTCTGATGTGATGATGATACAAAAGGTATGTATGTGTTCAGTATGTTAATATTATTTTAATATTATTGTGGATTCTTTTTGCTAAAAGATTTTGATAACGACATTAAATATTTATATATTATAACTATAATTTAACTAAAAAAGTTAAATTGATATCTTTAAATATGGTCTAGATCTGAAATTGATATCTTTAAATATAGTTGAAATTTTAAGTTGATATGTTTAAATATTACTGTAATACATAAATTAGTTATGGATGGTGTATGATGTAACTAATTGGTTCAAACTGAAAATGTGATTAGTTAATTGTGTGTTTTATGTAGTTAATTAAGCTATTTTTAATTATTGTATTTTGGAATGTAAAATTAAACCTCGATCAGTGTGTTTGATAATCAATATTGAAGTCTATCCTTGATACCAAGGAAGACAAAACTAAATGTGATATAACGTAATTATGATTTTTTTATTAATAATATGTTTAGTAAGTTTATAAATACTAAATGTGTTCAGTTAAGTATGTATGTTATTTTTAAAAATAGCTACATTAAACTTCAAACATTTTAAATTCATTAGTGACAACAACTATATATATCACACCATATAAGAGTTATATATACAAATTAGTTATGCATGGTATGCTGTAAATAATTGGTTGAATTTGAAAATGTGATAAGTTAATAATTAGTTTATGTGGTTAATTAACCTATATGATAATACTTGTATTTTGATATGTAAAATTTAACCTACATCAGTGTGTTTGATAATCAATATTGATGTATATCCTTGATACAAACTAAAAACAAACTACATGTGATATAAAGTAATTATGTATGCTTTTTTATTAATAATACGTTTACTAAATTTTGAAATACTAAATGCGATAAGCTAAGTATGTTTTTTTATTATTACGTTTACTAATTTTTAATAATAGGTATACTAAACTTCAAAATTATTAAATACATTAGTGGAAACAAGTTTTTATTAAGCTAATAAGTAAGGTTTAGATCCAATCAACAAAGCATTGTTATGTGAAAAGGTAATAAACGTATATCTAATTGATAAATATGTGATAGAACTAATAATCAAAAGAATTAAAAAAAACTCCGTAATTCAACAATGGTGTGAGCTACATCATATATGTACATTATTATAGAAATAAGTCAAAAGAATTAAAAAAATAATTCAACAATTAATATCAATCACAACACATGTTACCATTACCAATGTAAAAAGTATATAAATTGAAATGATTAACATTCTTATACAAATCTTGAATGAACTATATAGTTGATATCCAAATCAATAACAATAACTACAGTCAACTATGTACATATAACATAAACATATGACATGCATGATAAACATTAACAACCAATGACATAACCTTATATTAAAATCTTAAACACAAAATAAAGAGTACCAAACCAAAGTCACCAATCAAAACCAGTGACCAATAAAAACCAAAAATGTCAACACAAAATACCAATTACCAAAACTAAAGTCATTAAAAGTGAAACATAAATAAATTAAAGAGAATTGCAAAATAGTCTTGAGAAATCCACGGATCACTAAATGTTGGGCATGAAAAGGGTAACCACTTCATCACCGTTGGTTTTTTGCTTTGCTTCTTCACCACTCTTTGATTTGGTTGACGACATGCCCGTCTCGACCTCAATATCATAAGCTTCATCCAACTTTCGTTTGAGCTTTAAATCAATGACAGAAGAACAATCAACCTTTTCGTCAAACGAGGAAACACGGTCATGAATAGGAGTGACATGTTCAGAGGAAGGAGTACATGAAGCCTACAAATACAGCGAAGTAACATGTATTTAGTTTATGTAGTTTTATGTAATAAAATAATAAATTCATTACATCAAACAAATATAATTTAGAGTAAAAACAAGAAAAACTCAAACCTTTTTTTTGGGTCTCTCGGTAGACTTCAGGCCAGAGAGTGAACCAAGTGTTAATGATGGTTGTTCGCTTGGCTGACCACCATTATAAACCGTGTCAATAACATAACAAAACACAACTAAAGAAATACAAAAATGAATATAACATTTAGGAACAATAACACTTTTAAGCCAAAAAATGAATACAAAAATGGACGATATAAAAAGAACACAAAGTAAAAACCTTGGCACAAAGCTAATCGTTTTTGCTAAAGAGGCTTTGATGGTGTAAGAGTTACCCTATCAAATGTACCTATTTATACAAAATGAATTATGGGAGACTAAATTATAGAAGGAAGGTATACAGGTAACTGATTAGAAACAAAAATTTAGGAAATTTCAAAATTTTCAAAAAAGTTATAGTAACAACGAATAGAAGGGAAATCGTGATTAACGGATTTTCAAATTTTGAATTTTCTAAAATGCAATGTTACACAATTAGATTAGTATAAATAATTAGCTTAGTATAAATGTAATATTATTTAATTTAAATCTAACTATACTAAAACATACGGAAATAAACTTATTAATGTAAAAATATAAGTTACTAATTAATTTATTTACAATAATATAATTAATCTTCAATTATAACATCATATATTATGTAATGTAATTCATATAAGGTGTGAAAATAAAAGTAACTAATTTTGTTATATATATATAACTCAATTGTTAATTAGTAAATCGTAATTATAAGTCAATCTTTACAATAATAAGTCAATGGGTCAACAATGGAATTGTAACTCAATTTTTATTGTTAAAAAATAATAACTCAATGTGTAAGGCCCCGTTACCGGTGCCTCACATTTGGACGTTGGATTTACTCATAAACACAGTTCTACAAATCAGAGTTAATTAAAACTTTCGCGGAATAATAATAATAGTCAACCATTCATTACAAACATTCTTAACTTGTCTTTAAAACATAACATAAATGGTAAGATCAAAACATCTTGACAAATCTTCAGATGTCAGCCTCTTCAACCTTGCCATGTGTCCTGCTCAAACCAGCTGTCTCAACCTGTTAACCTGCGTGCATACTAAAAGTCAGCTACGTTGAGTGAGTTCTAGGTAATCACATAACTTACTTTACATACACATATACACGCCCGAAGGTACGCATTACATACTTAACCTGTTCATCATTCTTTCATATACATTCATAACTAAGTTACATTATGAAGAGCATTTCGCCCTACATACCTCGGATATTATTAGAGTCCGGTACCCTCCATCCTCGGATATTATTAGGGTTCGGTCACCCTTCATCCTCGGATATTATTAGGGTCCGGCCCCCTCCATCCTCGGATATTATTAGGGTCCGGTCACCCTCCATCCTCGGATATTATTAGGGTTGTACTGTAAGACCCCGTTATGGTGCCTCACATTTGGACGTTGGATTTACTCATAAACGCAGTTCATTATATCAGAGTTAATTAAAACATTTCGCGGAAATAATAAAACTTAAAACATTCGTTACAATCATCCAAAATCTCATCTTTTAAAACATAACATAAATATAGTAATAAACATCATGACCAATCTTCAGATGCCAGCCTCGTCCAATCCTGCCATGTGTCCGCCTCAAGCTAACTGTCTCAATCTATTCACCTGCGTGCATACTAAAAGTCAGCTACGCTGAGTGAGTTCTAGTTAATACAGGTAACATACAATACGTTCTTATATTACATACTTAACATTCTTTACTTTCTTTCATACATACATAGGCATACACTTCCATTCTTACTTTCATACTTTCTTTCTTTCATACATACGTAATTGTATACTTTCATTTTTACTTCCATACTTCATATTTTATCATTCTTTACATACATACTTATACGTTTTAAAGAGCCTTTCGCCCTATAACCTCACATATATTATTAGGGTCTGCTACCCTTAAAGAGCCTCTCGCCCTATAACCTCACAGATATTATTAGGGTCTGCCACCTTCCTTCACATATATTATTAGGGTCTGCACCCTCCTTCACAGATATTATTAGGGTCTGCCACCCTCCTTCACATATATTATTTGGGGTCTGCCACCCTCCTTCACAGATATTATTAGGGTCCTGCCACCCTTTACCGTCAGTTCCTCGTTTCATACTTTTCTTTCTCTTACGAATCATTTATATATAAGTATACTTTCTTACATACTCATTAATCTATAACATACATCACACATATACTTATATAGTCAATTACATCTTTAAACTATCTACTAACAGTATATGCAATATCCGAAGATCGTTCATATACCGTCAAACAAACATTCATAACTTTCACATAAGTCATAATAGGCATACACTTACCACTTAAGGTAAGTGTATTAACTAATCACATCGAGTATGCACACAGCCCCGAAAAACATAACAAGGAATGGGGCTAGAAACTCACCTGGATCCCGTTGCGTTCGTCGTTAATTGTTATCCCCTTCTTTAATTGTGCACGGCTAACTGTTAAATATATATTTGTTAATTTACCATATAATTACTTAAGTTGGTATTTTAGTTAACCAACGTATTTTCTATGCTGGGTTTGTTTGTTTAACTTAAACAGATAGGCTAACTAGCTAGATCAGGCTACTGATCACTTTAGCTTTTGGGCCTAGTTGGGCCAGGCCCACAGACCACAACACTTCCCAAGTGGCCGAGAACTCTCGGTAGAGAACCCATGTGTTGACCGAGAACCCTTGGGTTGACCGAGAACACCGTTCCTGACCGAGAACCTATGTTCTTGGCCGAGAACACTGGTCACCGAAATCTCTAATTGACCGAGAACTCTTGGTCACCGAGAACTCTCGTTGACCGAGAACTCCAATTGACCGAAAACTCATGTTGACCGAGTTCTCGCTTTGACCGAGAACCCATATGGAGGCTCAGGTCTGAGAACCCTTGTCTAATGCTTTCAGCACATATTCTCCTATCTTTAATTCCATTTTAGCTCAGTAACTTTAATCTGTCCATGATTATCCTTTTAATCACCTAAACCCCAAACCTCCTTAACCGTTTTACGCTCGTTATCAACCCATCATAAAGACTTAACCCTTTCCTAGCATAAAGCTTGAACCTTTATGGCTAAAACGTTCAAAACTAGATCAAGGGTTTATTTAAACGAGCCATTCATAATCATGAGTTCGTTAAGTCCTTTTTAATCTTCAAGTTTGAAAATTTACGATTTATCTAGACCCGATCTATCATCCTACCAATTTTCATGTAAATCCGTTCATGAAAAGTAAGCCTTTTTAACAAAAACGTACATTTGAGGTTTTTGTATGAAATCACTAGAGATGCTCAAAACCATATCAAACGAACTCCGATTTGAGTGATTCAAGCGGCCACGGAACCGTCTCGTCCCGATCTACAAAACCATCAGCTCATCCTCGCCAGAAACCTCCGCAACAGTCGCCGGAACAGCTGAACAGTCGCCGGAATCTTCACTTTTGAGCTGCTGTGGTTTTACTGATAAAAATCAGACTTCCCGACCTCTGATCGAAGATCTTTTCAGTGGAAAACTTCATTTATATGTCAGGAATACTCGGTTAAAATTTGAGACCGATCCGACGGCTAGATCTCCGGGAATCATTGTGTCTTTGTGGGTGTTTTTCTCAAAAACGGGAATTGGGTTAAGTGTGTGTTTTGATAGTGTAGGCTATGGTGTAGAGATGTATGAAAATGGAAAGGATTAGGGTTTTAAGGGGTATTTATACTCTTAAGCCCATCTTTCATTTTTGGTCCATAATTAATTTCATCTAATTAGCCTACTTATCATTCCATCTTTATTATTTTATTTCTCTACTAACTTAAGTAAACTTTTTCATCTTAAATAAATAACGTATTAATTATTTATTCTTAGAAATTTTGGGATGTTACAAGTACCCTTTCTTCCATACCTCCATAGCATAATTTTCTGTATGCATAATCGTAAGTTTCACAAGTACATACATCATTCATTCTTCATCTTACAACATACATACAACATCAAACCATTACCTGGCAGTACATGCAATATCCGAAGATCATTCACGTACCGACAAGCAGTCAATCACACCTTTCACACAATACATATATGGAATACACTTATCACTTAGGATAAGTGTATTAACTAATCACATCAAGTATGCTCACATCCCCGAAAACATAACAAAGAATGGGGCTAGAAACTCACCTGAATGCGGTTATGTTCACCGTTTATAGTTATTCCTTTCTTGAGCTGTGCACGACTAACTGTATAACAATTACACGTATCAATTAACTATCACTACTCATATCGTCTTTCTAGTCTTAATCATTACCCTCAACGATTGGGGGTCCGGCGGCAGTGCCCCTGGCAGCGGGGTCTAGGGGCGCCAACCCCTAGCAGGGTCCAAGGGGCGGAGCCCCTGGCTGGGGTCGAGCTGCCAGGTCAGCCTGAAAAAATTTTATTTCCATTAACTGTCTTAACATGTTTTCCATTAGAATTTTGAATCATTATTAAATTTGCAAACTTAAAAGTTCAAGGGCTTCTTTGTAATTAAATCATTATTTTATAAGTCCAGGTACTGTTCTGTCATTTCATTACTTGGCTTTCTAACGAATTGGCCTAACATAACGAACTGGTTCTTGTAACGAATTGAACCCTCTAACGAACTGGACCCTTCACGAATCAGTCCATAGCGAACTAGTCCATGTAACGAATCGGTCCATAGCGAACAAGTCCATGTAACGAATCAATCCATCTAATTCGTTATCTCTTCTAACGAATGACTATAACGAATCAAGGGTAATTCGTTATCTTTTTCCCTTAACGAATTGGATACGAACTAAAGCTAGTTCGTTATGTTCCCTTAGACGAATCAACTAGCGAATCACCCCTAGTTCGTTAACTCACCGTTAATGAATTAGGGTTAGGTCAGAGAATGTCAGAACATTCTCTGACATTCCTCTTAACCTCGTATCTTTTCCGGCGCCGTCGTCGGAAAAACGCGGTTTCGCCGGAAAACGAGTTGTGACTCGTTTTTCACCGTTTTTCGCCCCGTTCGATCCAGATCTGAGCTAGGGTGATCCCTAAGCTCATCTTAGATTCAATTTATACCCGATTCCATCCCGATCTCGTGACTTAAACGGTTTAACGCTGTCGGCTCGTCGTTTCGTGACCATATCTAACGGGTTTAAGTTCATATAACATCATACTAAATTTAACATGGATCAGTAAATGGTTTTCTATTATTACAAAACGATAACGAATTGGTTTTCTATCTTGGTTCATACAACATCATACTATTATTACCTTGGATCAGGATTGGTTTTCTATCTTGGTTCGGCTAGAGAAGGAAGAAACTAGAGAGAAAGCTTAAGTGTGTGTTTTGGATGATGCATGGAATATGTGAAATGTAGGATTAAATGGTGATTATGGTTTATATATTTATGGATCATGGGCTTAAGCCCATGGTCTTTCCTTCTTTCTTCTAACCCAAGTCCATAACTCATATCCATTTAACCAACACAAGGCCAACTCATATTCTATTTACCTAAACCGATAACGACCCACTATAAAATAGACGAAATTTATCTTATTATTATAACCAAAAGTAGGATGTTACACAAAGGATTTGTATTATAATTGTTAAAACTTAATGACCGTAACTAATTCAATGGGTCAATGTGTCAATGAGTCAATGTGTCAACATCCGTAATTATAGTAAACTTAATGATTGTTAATCATAACAAATATACTCCAACAAATAATCAAATCAAAGATATAAAATAATTAATTCAAATTTAGAAATTCCGTAATTAAACCATTTACTTAATCAAATGGGTCATTCTTTTCTAAATTTAACATGAATGGTACAAAACTTTACAATTTTATGAATTTGTTAAATTTAAATAAATATAATATTTTAACAATTATACTAAAGTTAAATCGATAATCTATCTTTATTACATATATATTATACGTAATCTCTATATTAAATCTGTAATCTTTTCTATTGATGAAATATTAAATACTTATCTAAATTATATATTATATATTATCTAAATTAACAAAGGTGATAAATGAAATCAACCAAAAATAATAAAATATTCAAAATGAACTTTTGAGGATTTGGTTTTCGAAACTATAACTACGATTATAAAATATTACATTAATTAGAATATTCAAAATGAAAAAATTAAACATTAAATGAAATATGAAAGATAATACTTTAATAGCATTGATGAATTTTATTTTAATATATTATTGATTTATATTATTAAGATGAATATTTTAGAAGCCATTGATATACATGGAAAGTATACTCATCAACCAAAGGAATGGGGGATTTTGACATAAAGCTTATTGCTTTAATAGTATAGTTAGATTTTAAACTAATTAACTTAACTAACTAAATTTAACTTAACGAGACTAACTGAAAAACTTAACGGCACTAACGGGGCTCTTAAATATGATAAAGGGGAACCACCTATGTAAGGTATCTTAACGACTATTAACGACGCTCGCTTTCAAATTTCTCTGCCAAGAGTTTTACAAATATTATTATTATCATCGGATGCCTTTAATTTTTTACTTGATTATGCAGCTGCTGTGCACCTTTATAATAATAATAATTCACTTTCAAAAAAACCTCAAACTCTGTTTATCTCTATTCTAAAGCTCCATCAACCTCTTTTATCAGCCGCCAACTCCTCCAAATACTATTATGGACACCACCTCTTAATTTCCTTAGGTTATAATCTTTCTTATTTTATTAATGTCGGCCGGAGTTTTGGGTTCCCTTGGGCTAGGAGACGTAAATTAGGGGACCCACTTTCACTTAGTTGTACAATTTAACTCCCTTGTCATTCATTCTCTTTTGGGCCATGTGGTATTTATTTCTGTCAGTCAAAACCCGAACTTGACAGTCTGATGGAGTATACTACAAAGAAAAAAAAACAACACTCTAATTAATTCTTATAGACATTTATATGTTTCTTTATGAATATATTTAATTCTAGATCATGATGTACGTTCAGTCAGATGATTATTATGGTTTGAAAGTTCACTTATTAATCTCAAAGTGAAAATACTTTATTTTAACCTGTGGTTTTTTTGAAACCTTTGAATTATAAATACGAGCCATTTTAGAGTAATATTTAATAAATTAGCTCAAGTTTATTAAAAACTGTAGGAAGGTATAATAATTATATATAATTTAGACTTCATCAACTATTCCCACACTTAAACCTTTTTCGTCCCTGAAAAAGAAATCTACACAAGATCATAACCAAGTGAAAACAACAAACTCCCAGATTATTTAATATTATTAAAACAATAGAAACAGCTCGACATATTGACCACGATTGCCGATATGATTTATTACTTGGTCCGTCTCAAAATCACAAACTCCGCTAAGGCTCGTAATCCTAACAAACATAGGGAATAAGGGGTAATTCAATATTAAAGATTAAATAACTTGGCTTACAAAATAACCGAATCAACGGCTAGGAAACCGCACGTGGTCTCGCAAGGGCAAACTAAATCGACTAGACCAAAAAGATAAACCAACTCCTAATGTCTTGGTCCAACTAAAAGGAGATGGAATATTGAGATAAACAACTCTAACCAATCAAACCCTACGGTGACGTCTACCACAACCAACCAAAAACACCAAGTAATTAGTCTAACATGCAATCCTAAACCAAACACGAAACTAATTCATGTAAAGATAAAATCACACGAGGTTTAATTAATATAATATTAAACAAACTCAATAGCAATCATAGAATAAAATCATAATAATATGAACTTGACAATAGAAAATCAATTATATGTTCGGTACTCAACCCAAAACAATCATCAAAGCATCGTCAGTTAACCAAAACTAGGTAGTTCTAACAAATTTAGCTACTCATAATAATCATAATAAAAGCCAAATAAAAATATATAGTAGCCAAACTCATATCTAATAATTCTTTAAAGTAGAAAACAATAATTAATAAGAAAAACTTAATAATGGACAAACCAATGAGTGCTCCTAACTCTTATGTTTTGAGAATCCAACCTTCTTAATAACGTTGCAGAGGATGTCGCTTTCAAATTTCTCCGCCAAGAGTTTTACAAATATTATTATTATTATCGGATGCCTTTAATTTTTTACTGGATTATGCAGCTGTTGTGCACCTTTATAATAATAATAATAATAATAATAATTCACTTTCAAAAAAACCTCAAACTCTGTTTATCTCTATTCTAAAGCTCCACCAACCTCCATTATCAGCCGCCAACTCCTCCAAATAATATTATGGACACCACCTCTTAATTTCCTTAGGTTATAATCTTTCTTATTTTATTAATGTCGGCTGGAGTTTTGGGTTCCCTTGGTGTAAGGCCCCGTTACCGGTGCCTCATATTTGGACGTTGGATTTACTCATAAACGCAGTTCTAAATATTAGAGTTAATTAAAATATTCGTGGAATACTAAAACTTAAACCAGAATATATTACATAGCCTTCAAATCTCATCATAATAAATGTTCAAAGTAGTTTAAACATAAAACATTGTCTTTAAAATAACATAACACTTTCTTGAGATGCCGGTATCTTCAATTCCATGCCATGTGTTCCCCTCAAGCGAGCTGTCTCATCCTACTCACCTGCGTGCATACTAAAAGTCAGCTACGCTGAGTGTTAGCGCACGGTTTTGGTGTCCGTAGCGATCGAATAAGTTATAGGCGGTTTAGTCTTTGTATTTAACGTATATTGTAAATAGCCTATAAATAGGGAGCTTATGCTCATAATTTAGTAGAGAACTTGTACATAGTTTAAGTTATTCTCTCCATAACTTATCTCCACCATAATGTATTTACTCCATATTTATCAATAAAGTATTATATTTAAAGTATCGATTTCGTGTTAATGTATCATATTAGCGGCTAGATCTTGGTCTCTATGACGTTCTCTCAATTGGTATCAGAGGAGGAGCTGCTCTCGATGCATCAATAAGGTAAATATGAGTTTTCGTGTTTTTCGTGTTCTTCGGGTTTTGGTCAGATCTGGAGTAATTTAGTGTGTTATTGGTGGATTTGTTGGTGAATTCGTGTTTATTGATGGAAGAGGGAACTTCCTGTGTAATTTGGTGTTAAGTTATGGTGTATTGAGTGATTCACCATGAAGAGCATGTTAACTTTTGATTCGGTTTATGATGATTTAGTGATTGTTAAGTTAATTGGATGATGGATTTGTGTTTAGAATTGAAATCCTCATGTTTCTGTGGATTTTGGTGGTTAATTATGGTGAATTGAAGGTTTCACCATGGAAGAGCATGATATGGGTTAAGTTAATTGATGTTGAATTAATGGTTGTTAAGTTTAATGGTTGATATATTCGGAATCGTGGTGAAAATCCGAGTGTTCGGGTAGATTTTCATGGTTATTTATGGTGTTTTGATGATTTCACCATGGATGAAGTTCAAAAAATCCAGATTCCGGCCAGATCTAGTTTTTCCGGCGATGTAACAGTATTTTCCGGCGAATCACGTTTTTCCGGCGAGCTGTTCAGATCCAATCAACTGATTCGTTAGTTACTGTAGCTAATTCGTTAAGAAAGCTTAACGAATCTACTGTAGCAATTCGTTATGAAATTTTTTAACGAATTAAGGCAATTCGTGAAGCTGATTCGTTAAATTAAAAGTGACGAATTAATGCAATTCGTTAAGGTACTTCGTTAAGTTATTTCGTGAAGGTGATTCGTTAAGCTGACTCGTTAAGTTGACTTTTGATTCGCTAAAACACTCACCTCATTTGTTAAGGTACTTCATTACTGATCAGTTTTAACTTTGTTAAGACTTGATTCGCTACACTATTCACAGTTCGTTATACCTTTTCATTGATTCGTTAAACACAGTTCGTAGTTCGCTATAACTGTTCACACCCTTAAAATTTTTGAATTTCTTTTTCAAAAATGGCCGGTATGTATGCATTAGCGTCTCAAAACATGTTGATGCAACAGATGTTGCAACTTGATACCGAGATAGGTTCACATTCTAAATGTCCAAAATTGATGAAGTTCAGTGACTTTGCCAAGTGGGAACCTCGGTTTCGTGCACATTTGGGATCGGTTCATCCTGACTGCTCATATTGTCTTGATGAAGTTTATGTTGCACCAATGATTGGTGATGATACTATTGGATATACTCCTAAAGCTGTTTCTCAATACTCACAAGAAGAGAAGAAAGCTTTAGAAATTGAGATAAAAGCATATTCTACTTTGACTATGGCATTACCAGAAAATATCTTTCATCAAGTTGCTAGTATCAAGAGATGTGCATCTCTATTTCAACATCTGCGTATGAGAAGCATGGGAAACACTGCTGAGAGTAAGAAAGTGATGCTCAAGTTTCAGTTTCGAAACTTTAATTTATTGAAAGGAGAAACAGTTGAAGAGATGACAACAAAATTTAGTCATTTAATTTCTGAAATGGACAAGATGAAAATGGAAATTTCTGAAAAAGATAAAATTGACACTATTAAAAGTGTGTTTCCAAGTTCCTACTCAACATTTCTAATGGTTTTGAAAGAGAATGATTATTTTCTGAATGAAGACTTGACGGCACTTGAATTTCTACAAAAGATCGAAGCTAGAGAATATGATCTTAAGTGTCAAAAATCCTCCAAAGAAAATCAAGATCCAGCTTTCTATGGTGGAAGTATGCCTCTTAGTTCAACGATTTCTCCAATCACTGCTTTTCTTACTCATGCTGCAAGTGAAAAAGAGTCAGCTATGTTTAATGATCCAAAAGTTTGTTTCTACTCTGCTGGTAATTCGGGTGGTTCTGGAAGTTCAACTAATACCAATCCATTTGCTACACCACCTAGTGTTAATATGAAGGAAGCTGAGCAAAACTTTGCTTTTCTGACGGCTTTTATGTCTTCATATGAAAACTTAGTGAGTAGTAAAATTGCCACAAGTGATTTAACAGATGAGGACTATGATCAGATAGATCCAGATGATCTAGAAATCATGGATTTGAAATGGAACATGGCTATGATCGTTCGTAAAGTTAAAAGATTCATGCAGAGAACTGGAAAAGATCTTCCAGCTTTAAACAAGAAGTTGGGTTTTGACAAATTAAAAGTAAAGTGTTATAATTGTCAAGAATTTGGGCATTTCGCGAAGGAATGTGACAAACCAAAGAAAGAATACACTGGACCTCGTGGTCAAAGTCAAAATGCTTCTATACCACGAGGACGTGATGCTAAAAAGAAACCATCTTCTTCTACAACACAAGCAATGTTAGCAGATGGAACTGATTGGTCACAACGGCTACTATGCAATGATGTTCAAGCAAATTTGGCTATGTTACATAAAGATTGTCAAGATGTTACTGGTAGTGAGATGTCTTCTGATAATGATTCTGGATCTGATTCTGACGACTCTTGCAACAAGCCTTCTGAATCAATGTTTGCTTGCATGGCTAAGATCAATGAGGTTAGTAATTCTATTTCTACTACTTCATTTGTTAAAGCATCATGTGTTGATTGTGAATCTAACAAATCTAAGTTAGAAGCATTGAAAAATCAAAATGATAATCTTATAAGAGAAATTGCTTCTCTTAAGGATACTTATCGACAATCTCTTGAATCTCAAAGGAGATCTCGAGAAAAGATTGAAGCATTGTCAACAAGTAACCACGATCTCAAAGCCGAGTTATCTGTGAAAATGACCATTAATGACCAAAAGTTTCAGGAAATCTTGAAACATCGTTCTAAGATAACTGAGCTTGAGAATGAGGTTCTTGAATTGAAGAACAAATTGGGAAAATTTAGGAATTCATCTTTTCTAGTTGAATGAAATTATTGAAGTATCTGGAAAACAAAAAGATTCTAAAAAGGGTATTGGTTTTGTTGAAATTCCACCACCTTTTCATAATGATTATAAAATTAATCCTTTTGCAAGAAAAGAAGAGGATTTGATTCAAAAACAATCTGTGATTTCTGAACAACCTAAATTGGTTAAACCTGAAATTGTCAAATCCCAAGTTGCTCCTCAAAAACCTCATGTGGAAAGTAAAAAGGTCTTTGTTGAAAATGTTGACAAAGTGATTATTGAAGATGTGTTTGAACCTGAGATAATACACAAGAATAAGAACATTCCTAGTTCTAATCATATTCTTTGCGAACCTCAAGAGTTTGAGGAAGCTGTGTATGGTTCATTCAAATCTCAAATGAACAAGGAAGAAACTGTGAAAACCAAACCAGTGAGGACAAAGAAGTCAGTTAAACCAAATATTTCTGACGAGGACTTAATGTGTTTCATTTATCCTCCGAGTTCTAAGTCTTCATCGGCTAGAGTTTTTAAGTTAAAGGGAATGGACACAATGTTCACTGAAAAAGACATTCCAATTAGTATCATTAAACCTGAACTAATTGAAAGTGTGTTTTACAATGAAACTTCCAAAGTTCGTGAACTTGAACGTATGTATGCTCAAGCAAAAACATCAGTTTCATCTGATCCATTGACTAAAGCAAAACAATTTTTAAAACAAGATAAGAAGATTAACTTTGTGAAGTCAACTGGAACAGATACACTAAAAAGCTTTTCGAATTGTTCTAATTTAGATTTTTATTTAAAGAAGAAATCTGACTTATCTGATGAGTTTGCTAAGAGCATGACTAAAAATGTGAGTCATCATCAATCATCTGCATCATTTATTCCAATTTCTTCTAAACATCATCATGTAGACATGCGAACTTGTTTTTTATGCGGTCAACAAGGTCATGTTGTGAGGAATTGTAGTCAGCAAAACTTTCAGAATCTTCATCCTTTTATCAAGGACAAATCTAAGCCAATTCTAGTGGTCAAGGAGATCCTGAAACGACCTGTGTCAAATGCTGATGATACTCATATTTTGTTCTCTGATGTGAATCCTCGGAAGGTTTTTCATATCAATGAGACACACGGTCAAGTGAAACCAAAATTCATTCCAACTGAACCTATATGTCAAAACAAGAATTTAAACATTGTTCAAGCAGCGTACTCAAGATAACTTATTCACAAGTGGCTGAACAACAATTGAAATATGTTAAGGTTATGTTCAAAGAGAAAACCAAAAGGTGCCCAAGACCGAGGCCTGGGCTGCCTTTTTGAACTAATCACTTTTGTTTGTGTGTAGGGTTCATCCAACACCATTTCTGGTGAAAACTGGATCATGGATAGCGGATGTTCTCGTCATATCACTGGGAATCTCAACCTATTAACCAACGTAAGAAATATTCAAGGGGGTTATGTAGCGTTTGCTGGGAATTCTGGGGGCATGATCACACAAGAGGGTGAAGTTTCAAATGGTCACATTACGTTTGAGAAAGTGAATTATTGCGACAAGGTTGATCATAACTTATTGAGTGTATCGCAGATTTGTGATAAAAAGTACACTACGATATTTACTGACAAAGAGTGTCTTATCTTGAAACCGGGTTATGTTATTCCCGATGACATGGTTGTCATGCGATCACCACGATCTAATGATATTTATGTCTTAAATATGAGTTCTAAGATATCAACATCGATCTAAACATGTTTTTTCTCTAAAGCAACCGAGAAAGACTCGATTCTATGGCATCGTAGAATGGGTCACATACATGTCAGAAAGATGAATCATTTAATGGCAAATGACTTAGTTGAGGGTGTCTCGTTAAATAATTTTAAGTTATCTGATCACTGCGTTGCATGCAAAGAGAGCAAGCAGAAGAAGAAGACACATCCCTCTAAGTTATTGAATTCCATTGATACTCCTCTTGAACGACTTCATATGGATTTGTTTGGTCCAGTGAATCATGCGAGTATTTTTGGAGACTGGTATTGTCTTGTAGTGACAGATGATTATTCAAGATATTCATGGGTGTTATTTATGAGTTCAAAAGATCAAACACCAGTTTTGGTACAAAACCTTATTACTAAGATTGAATCACTGTATAAACAAAAGGTGAGGAGAATTCGAAGTGATAATGGTACTGAATTTAAAAACACTATATTGGATTTCTTTTGTATTCAAAAGGGAATTCACCGAGAATATAGTGCACCGTATGTACCTCAACAAAATGGTGTTGCTGAAAGGAAAAATAGAACACTGATTGAAGCTGCACATACAATGCTCGCTGATTCAAAGCTTCATGTTCAATTTTGGAATGAGGCAGTGAATACAGCTTGTTATACGCTTAATCGAGTTCTAACAGTGAAACGACTCAAGAAAACAAGCTACGAGATCTTAAATAATAGAAAACCTAATTTAAAGTACCTGGAACCATTTGGGTGTCCGTGTACAATGTTGAAGAAGGATTCGGGTAAATTTGAAGAAAAAGCTATCGAAGGGTATTTCTTGGGATATGCATCTCCAAAGAAAAGGGTTTTTAATTTCACATCTGGCTGCGTTGAAGAATGGTACCATGTGGACTGTCAAAAGTACACAACTCCTCCTCAAGGGAAAGGTCCAGACTGGATGTTTGACTACGATAGTTTATTTAATTCTTTTACTCCTTAGACTGAACACATCGATGAAGATCTGGTTCAAGCATACTTTGAAGATCATTTGACCATTCCACGATCTTCAAATTCTAATGAAGTTGAAGCTCAACCAGATGCTCCAACTGAAGAATCTCAAGTTGTTTCTCTAGTTGCTATTGATAATGTTTCTACTTCTTCTGATGATGATCAAGCTGAAATTCAAGTTATTGATCTTGACAGTGATAATGCTTCATCTCCCGAGTTGGGTGAACATTACACTAACTTATTTGATAATGTTGTTTTTCCTGAAAATCCCACTCTTCGGATTCATGGATATCATCCACAGGAAAATATCATTGGAGAACTTGATGTGGGCGTTCATACACGTCATCAAGTTGCTTCGTCAAGTGACAATAACACATTGTGTGCTTACACTAACTTACATTCTTCGGGAATTGTGAATATTGCTAAATTCAATTGCTTTCCATCTCAAGTTGAGCCAACGACAGCTCGTAAGGCACTTGAAGATCCTTCTTGGGTAGAAGTTATGCAAGAGGAATTACAGCAATTTGCACGTTTGGGTGTTTGGGATTTAATAGACAAACCTGCTAGAGTCAAGAAAGCCATTCCGACTAAGTGGGTATTTAAGTGTAAGAAGGACGATCGAGGGGTGATTGTCAGAAACAAAGCACGTCTAGTGGTGCAGGGTTTTCATCAGCAAGAGGGTATTGATTACACAGAGGTATATGCTCCAGTTGCAAGATTAGAGTCGATTCGAATCTTCCTGGCTTATGCAGCTTATAAGAATATCAAGGTCTATCAAATGGATGTTAAAAGTGCTTTTCTCAATGGTGAATTACACGAGGAAGTGTTTGTCCAACAACCACCTGGTTTTGAAGATACTGATTATCCAGACCGTGTTTACCGATTAAACAAGGCCCTGTATGGTCTACATCAAGCCCCGAGAGCTTGGTATGGCACGCTCGCCGACCATCTGACTGATAATGGCTTCAAACGAGGAACTGTTGACTGCACTTTATTTCATAAAACTGTTGGTGACGATCTTCTTCTAGTCCAGATTTATGTTGACGATATTATTTTTGGGTCTACAAATGACACATTATGTAAGGAGTTCAAGAAGTCCATGCAAACAAAGTTTGAGATGAGTTCGATGGGAGAGATGAATTTCTTTTTAGGGTTGCAGGTTCACCAGTCTGCTCATGGAATTTTTATTCACCAAACTAAATATGTGAACGACGTCTTGAGCCGATTCAAGATTTCTGCCAGAAAAATCCCTTCAACTCCTCTTCCAGTAGGGCACAATTTATCACCGGATGAATTGGAGGATTCCGTTGATCCTACCCTCTATCGTGCCATGATTGGTTCTTTAATGTATTTAACGGCTTCTCGCCCTGATATTATGTTTGCTGTTTGTCTTTGTGCTAGGTATCAAGCAAGTCCACGAGTGACTCACCTAGCTGCAGTTAAGAGAATTCTTCAGTATTTGAGGGGAAATCCAGACATCGGGTTGTGGTACCCCAAGGATGATACTTTCGTTCTTACTGCCTACTCAGACTCAAATTATGGAGGATGCAAGATCAACTTCAAATCAACGACTGCAGGATGTCAATTTTTAGGAAGCCGGCTTTTTTCCTGGCAGTGTAAGAAGCAGACAACGGTCTCCACTTCAACCGCCGAAGCTGAATATGTTGCAGCCTCGAGTTGCTGTTCCCAGGTTTTGCGGATACAACAACATCTTCGCGACTACGGTTTGAAGTTTCTTACTACTCCTATTTTGATTGATAATTCTGCTGCTATTAGTATCACCAAGAATCCCGTACAACATTCTAAAACGAAACATATCGAAATTCGATATCATTTTATACGGGATTGCTTTGAAAAGAAATTAATCAATCTTGAGAAAGTACATACTGATTTTCAGAAAGCCGATCTGTTTACTAAAGCTTTTGACAAAACGCGTTTTAAATTTTTGCTTGATTTAAACGGATTGAAGACCCTCGCTGATATCCTTAAACAAGGATGACTATCTTTATTTTCTGTCATATTTCTCTTTTAAAATTTATTTTGGTTTTAGGGGGTGAAAATCTAGAAAAGACAAAAAGAGTGTGTTTTCGTTTGTATAGATAAAATCCAAAAACATTAAAAAATCTCAAAATTAAAAAAATTGTGATTTCTGTTCTTTAATGTTTTTCTTTTAAATATTTAGAAAAATCAAAAACATTTTAAAATTTTGAAAAACCAAAAAGAATGTGATTTATGTTTTCAAAAAGATTGTTTATAACAAAATTGAAAAAGACAAAAATATTGTGTTTTTGAGTATTTGTACAGAGAAAAACCAAAAAGATTTTTGCAGACATTTTTAGATTATTTTCTCGCTGAAAATTACGTCGGTTATTTAAGTTTATGAAGCATGCTTGCATGTCTTGGTCCTATGATTCACTCGTGAATTGATGGTTAGCCATTTATTTATTAACTTAAGTTAACTGGGGCGATTAAATTTATCTTTTCTTTATTTTATGCTCCTCAAAATTTTGAGTTTTTGAAGCAAAAAGAAAACATGATAGTACATTGATTATCTTGACCCCAAATTCAGCAAAAAGTAAGCTTAAAAGACTGTGTGCTTAATTGCATTGGTGCATTGGTAGGTCTTAAAACAACCCAGTAGAGTAAAGTATGTGATATAAACATAAAGAAACGCCAAATTGAAAGGGGTGTTAGTCTCTAGCAAAAGTCTCGGTGAGGATGGCAGAAATGTAATAACCAGTCATACTCAAGCCTTATATTTGTTGATCACCCAAAAATCAAATAAAGCAAATAACAAGCGTTAAGATTCTGGACACTGTGAGTCTTTATGCGGCTTAACCATCTGGGTATTCATAAGCATGAATATTTCACTCGCCTTTTAGAGCAAACCCAAAGTCATTAAACTTGATCACCGCTATACTTCGTACAATTTAAATTACTGACTTGAACAAAATCCGCTGTTAGTCATACAATTGTTCCTCCCTTGCGTGCGTCTTAATACCATTAAGAAACGAACCCCAGGGGATACAATGTATGTAAGCCGACAGATGGACTCATGCATACTCACTCACAGTAAAGAAAACTTGATGCATTGCTCAAAATTTCTACAATTGGTATCAAAATTTTGATCAACAATATAATGGTTTAAGTCAAGTTGGGGTGATTTGGCAAAAATCAAATTAAGCTTGAACCGTGATTAGAGGCTGATAGTTTCTGATTTCTATGCTTTAATTGAACTATTTAATCATATCACAAAAATACTTGAATGTGTGTATTAGATTTATATGGATAACAATACCAATGACCGACTTATCGCCATTCATAATATCGCTGAAATATAAAACTGTGATGGAAGGGCAATTTGGTCAATATGATTCTTTGCTCAAACTCAACAAAAATACAAAAATATCTACTGTTTTTTAGCGGACCGAATATTTTTTTAAAAATACATTCTTTAAATTTTTGCAAAATACCAAAAATATTTACATCTTCTTTGTACAAAATACTTAAAATAATTTTAAGTTATGTTTCGGAAATCTGAAACATTCTTAATGTATTTGGTTGTCGGGATAAAAGGGTTTCTCGATAATTTGATTTATTTATTTAATTCTTTAATTAATTCATTAATTTATTCATTTAATTATTTAATTTAAAATTAAATAAAAGAGTTTATTTCGCTAAAATCCAATTCGTTATTTATGGATAACGAACTAGGTGATTCTTTAGCGAACTAGTTTATGGTTCGCTAACCTAATTCGCTTCCGCACTCCGTAACGAATCATCCCTTCGTTATGCATATTTAACGAATCATGACACGAATCATGTCTTGGTTCGCTACCTTTAATTTAACGAATCAAGTAGCGATTCGCCAACATAAGGTAACGAATTGAGTTAGCGAATGGGATAATTCGTTAACTTTAAATTACACGAATCGTCTGATTCGTACAATTTGTACCTAGGGTTATGTGCACTGTTATATAAGACAAGAAAACGAACAGTCTTCCACTGTTCGCCTTCTTTCTTCATTTTTAAGAAACCTGTTCAAATTCTCTCTGAAATTTCGACTTTCTTGTTTGAATATTTCAAGGACATATTTGAGTTTCTAAGGTATAGCTGATTATGGCGATATCATTTTCATCAAAAATGGCTATGTGTTGATAGTTAAATTATGAAATTTTAGGAGTTTAAGGGTTTCTGATATTTTAAAAATTTATGTTAATTCATATATGTTTTTGATGTCATTATGATCGGAATCATATTCCGATACCCTTGGTGGGCTTCAATCATGAATTGATTGTTGTTTGCCGGGTTAATTATTGTTTTGTGACATTGGTGTTTACTGTGGGTTCGTCTAACCTATGTACTTAGAGATTTTGAGTCTTAATCTCATTCATCTTCGATTACGATAATTCCGAGTACAACGAGATCATTAGCGTGATGATTCGACGATAGTTATGGCCTAATTGTTCTTGGGTTCATTTTGTTGACTATCCGTGTTCATCCTAATTTTGACCATTGACTGTGTGAAGTTAAAGAAAAGGTCTTATTTATGACCATTCGTTAGTCTTAGCGAATTGGAACTGTTTCGTGTCCAATTCGTTAAAATTTTACACGAACTAGCTTAGCGAATAAGATGTTACACGAATCAGATTTGGATTCGTTTTAAATATAACGAACTGGAATTTAGTTCGTTAAAATTAAATAGTGATTCGCTAGTTTTAGTTCGTTAAAGTATTTACTTGATAGCGAATCGCCTGATTCGTTACCTTAGTGTAACGAATCAGTGTGATTCCTAACGAATGACATTAAAAAAAATTATTAATCTAAATTAATTTCAATATTCATTTATTTTAATATATAAGATTTAAATCATCTAAAATACGTAAATAGCTTAATTACACATATTTTTGATTATATATTCTGATATCTATTCTCATATTCGGTTTTATTTATACAGTAAAACATGGCTGATCAAGAACAACAAAATCAACCGCCACAGGAACAACCTCCACAAGGACAACCACAACAACAAGTTCAACAAGCTGAAATGATCTTATTGCCGTTCGATAAGAAGCACAACATTTGTGCTTATGTTGATCAAGATGTGACTGATTTGAGAACGTTTGGAGCTATGTTGACTTTCTTACGGCGTTCAAAGATACTCTATGCAATTACTGCTAAACCTATAGTGTATCTTAGTATAATCAGGCAGTTTTGGAACACGGCGGAATATGTTGAGGAAAATAATTGGGTTCGAGCTACAATTAATCAGATCCCTATTACGATTGATGTTGAGGTCATTCGTCGGGTACTTCAATTTGACGATAATGATGATTACCCAAGTGAATTTGACAGGACATTGGTTAGGGGTTTATTCACACGTTTGAATTATGGGGGTGATATTCGTAAGTCTATGTTGAACAAGAATGGGTTGTGTCCACCATACAAGTATCTGCTGCATGTTTTACTTCATTGTATGAGTGGACGTCGCGGTGGTTTTGATGAGTGTAGACTAAGTTTGCAATCGGAATTTGTTGCTCTAATCCTGAACAAGCCCATCAACTACTCAGAACTCATCTTTGATCATCTGAAAGAGCAAGTTCAGCAAACTCTACCGTCAAAGAAGTTCTTGATGTATCCTCGCTTTTTACAGCTAATTATTCAGGATTTGATACCGAATTTGGTGATTGATCGATCGTTGGTGAACGATGTTCTTGATATGGAACATATGAAAGCTGAAACGGTGCATCGTATGTTAATCTATAGAAAAGACAAGCCACAGGATAAACGGATGATTGGTCATATAATCAATCCGGATTACGTATGTCCTCCTAGTGAGCGCTGGATCCATGATGATTCGGATTCCGAGCGTGAAGGGGAAGAAGGTGGGAACAATGATGGTGGAGATGATGGTGAAAATGATGATGGTGATGGTGGAGCTGGTGAACGAGCTCTTAAAGAACAACAAGATGCAGTCGATGTTGCTCTAGCTGTCACCATGAAAGCTCAGTTAGAAAGAAAATGAAAGGGGAAAGCTGTAGCTACTGGTGAACCATCAAAGAAGCCCCGTGTGTCTGCTGAGGCTGGGGTAATTATTGGAACTCCACCACCACGTCAATCAACTACTCAAAGCTCGGCGGTGTCGCTAACTACTAGCACTCCGATGCTTACCTTGACGACGACGATGGTGTCACATGAGAGGCTCGGTCTAATCCCTCAAATGACGTTGACCGAGATACCGAGGCCTCCTGCTGTGTTGTCTACAGTATCTTCCACCACATCAATGAGACTTCCTCCTCTGCCAACAACTACTCTTCCTCCACCTCCGTCTAGTGATGTCTCTTTTATGAGGATTACTCGACCTCAAGGACCTGTTCAACCAGTTCATCCATCTGTATACAATTTGCCACCAGGTCGTCAAACTGAAATGCTGCTAAATCTGCTACATCTATATGAAAATCAAATGGCAGTTGACCGTCAAACTCAAGAAAGACTCATGGAGAATCAACGTCGAATGATGAGTTATATTTCTTTCTGTCAGAAGGAGACTAAGTCGTTACGTACGATTGTTGAGTCTCAGGGGGTGAAATTAAAGGAACAAGAAGAGTTAATTTTACAATTAACTTGTAAAGAAAATGCCCTCAAGAAAATTAAAAACGACGATGATGATCCTGACGAATCTGATGCAGGAGGTGAGCCTAAACAATCGCATGGTTCATCCTCTGGTGCTGGTGTTAGTGGTGCTGACGATTCGAACAAGCAGATAATTACCTATCAAGATCCAACAGCTGCCAAGCCAATAGAAATGATTGAGGCTAACACGGTGATATTTATGGATGGATCGGAGGTGGTTAGAAGTGTGGTGAACAGAGATGAGATAGAGGTCGGTGAGTTTATTGTTAGATCTTTGACACGGGAGCAGATTTCGATTCTGCTTGGGCTGAATGACGATCAGTTGACTGCTTTAGAGACTGAGCCCGATGTCGAAGTGATCAATGAAGAAGAAATGGAAGTTGATCCGTTATTTATGGATACAGATTTTATTTATGAGGATGAAGAGATTGAGATGGAGGATGTGACAGCTGAAGAGTACCCGGACTTGTATCAACACGCAAACGTTGATCAAGGTGCTCCGGTATTTCATGAAGATGTAATTAAAGAGACTGAGGATGAACTGGAAAAGGTTGTGCAGCGAACAGTTTCTTCACTCAAAGAAGTGACTGATGATGACATAGAAAGATGGTTCAAACGTCAGAAAGTGGGTAAGTTTATCAGTGCTTATCGGTATGTAGATCAAGAAAGAAAAGATACCGCTGCTGCTTGGATTGAGGCGAATCAGGTGACTACCTTCAAGAATGTTTCTAAGGTACATGGTGATATTGTCTCCTGGCTCTATGATTCAGACCTTAAAGTATGTATAGTCAAGTGGGAAAAGGGTGTCCAGTATTACGAGAGGATAATGGATGTTTTAACTCTACCGCGTTGGGATGTACGTACCCTCGCGAGACGTCCATTTATCAATCGTGGGAGTCACCGAACGGCTGAGTGGTTTCATCAACACTTACTGTTCGAGGTCAATCATGGCTTCAAATTATTCAAGCCCCAGGTTCCAAGACGTAAGCGCATTGACGAGATTGATCCAAGGACTAGCTGGAAGAAACTTGTCTTGAAAGTGAAGCCGCCAAAGACAATGAAAAAGGTTCATGTGAAGACAATGCCTCAAGATATTTATCTGTCTTTCAACCGTTGGTACTATGACAATCGTACTGGCGAGGCCGTTATTGTTCGTGGTCGAGGACTGCAGACCAAGCTCATCAAGATAATCGACCCGATGTGGTTGGTTAATTTATCAGAGACAGACAACGACGTGCTATACAGGAAGCAGATTTTGTTTGAACGCCAAGAAGATTACGACCTGGCTATGCAATTCCAACGAGTCGTTCGTGTGTGTCACGAACATGGAATTCATAGTTGCAGAGACTGGCAGTCCAAGCGCTTCAAATAAGTTAAAGAAAAAAAGCTCAAGACGAGGGGGTGTCTGTTAGTACACGGTTTTGCGTCTGGAGTCTTTGTATTTATCGTTAATGTTTATTTGATAATTAATTTAATATTTAATGTTTATATTTAACTAGTTCGTTAAGATTAAGTCTAGTTCGCTAGGGATGTTAGCGAACTAAGACTAGTTCGTTAAGGTTAAGTCTAGTTCGCTAGGGATGTTAGCGAACTAAGACATTATAATATATTCCCTCCTGATTCGTTAGGGGATGTTAACGAATCAGGGGGTGGTTCGTTATGTTAAGTTATGTAACGAAGGGGAAGCTGGTTCGCTAGGGGATGTTAGCGAACCAGGTCGCCTTCTATATATAGTGAACAACTGTTCACTTGTAATTAAGTTTTGAGATATAAGTTTATAGAGAAAAATCTTGAGTAATTACTCTCTCTCAAGCTTCATCTTAACATTATTGATAATATATACACATACATAACATTAAATCAAGGTTAATTATGAGCTAGATCTTTAATAGTGGTAATTGGATAATCTACAGATCTGAGATCTGTTTATTGTTATCGACTGTTAATGCGGGATCAAACACTGAGTGAGTTCTAGTTAATCATACAACATACAATCGGTTCACATACTTGCACACACACCCGAAAGGGTGTACATTATTTATACTTACCTTTCATACATAACTATCCATACTATTTAAAGAGCCTCACGCCCTATAACCTCACAGATATTATAAGGGTCTGGTCCCTAACATCACAAATATTGTAAAGGGTCTGGTCCCTAACATCACAGATATTGTTAGGGTCTGGTCCCTACCATCACAGATATTATTAGGGTCTGGTCCCTACCATCACAGATATTATTAGGGTCTAGTCCCTACCATCACAGATATTATTAGGGTCTGGTCCCTTTACTTCTTCATCTTCGTACTATACATATACTTTCATTTATCATTCATACATACTCATATGTTATACATATATCTAACATGCACATTCAGCTATCATATACATACCTCCCTTGTCAATACGTGCAATATCCAAAGATCGTTCACGTGCCGACAAGCTTTCATTCACATCCAAAATATACATACATAAATAGCATATAAATCATACATGGCATACACTTACCATTAAGGTAAGTGTATTAACTATCACATCGAGTATGCACACAGCCCCGAAAACATAACAAGGAAAGGAGCTAGATACTCACCTGAACACGGTTACGTTCACCGCTAATCGTTATTCCTTACTTGAGCTGTGCACGACTAACTGTATAACAATTACACGTATCAATCCACTATCGTTATCTATATTGTGTTTCTAGTTCAATTATAACCCACAACGAACGGGGGTCCGGGGGCAGCGCCCTGGCAGCGGGGTTCTAGTGGCGGCAGCCCCTAGCGGGGTCCAAGGGGCAGAGCCCCTGGCTGGGGTCGAGCTGCCAGGTCAGCTTGGAAAAATTTTATTTCCATTAACTGTCTTAACACATTTTCCATTAGGATTTTAATTTATTTTTTAATTCGCTAACCCATTCTTCGTAACGAATTAAGTCTGATTCGCCATCCGATTCGTTACCTTAAATGTAAGCGAACATACGTGTTAGGCGAACTTAGCTTAAGCGAACCTAAGTTAAGCGAACTTAACATTCAGCGATCTTATATAGCGAAGTTAACTTGAGCGAAGTTATCGGTAGCGATGTTATATGTTAAGAGAACATATGCCAGGCGAACTTATTATCTGGCGAAGTTAAACAGCAAGCGAACTTGTATAACCAGTGAAGTTTATACAGCAGCGAACTTATATAACCAGCGAAGTTTATACAGCAACAAACTTATAACCAGCGAAGTTATACAACGAGTTTGCTGCTGTCGGAGTTCGTTTCATTAATCCAAAACACGCGTTTTGTGACCTTTGTTCGCTTAATATGGTTCGGCCTGAGCCTCAACCGTTCTCTAGTCCGATTGCGGCCTAAGCTTGACCCGAACAAATCGTAAAGTTTGATCTTTTAAGCTAAAACGTTCCAACTAGGCTCAAGGGTTCATTTAATCGAGCCGTTTCCATTTTCGGGTTCATTACACTCATGTTTATTATCAAGTTTACAACTTTATGTTTCGTTTATACCTGATCTATTCTAGACTCAAGTTTCAAGGCTAAACGTTTATAAAAACGTAAACTTTAAGATCAAAACATACCTTTTCGTGTTTGTTTGGCTTAGATATGGACTTTAGATCTTGTATTTATCTTGTGTATAACGAGGATCTATCAAGAATCGACGTTTGTTTGACTCCGATCTTACCCCTCTCTCTCGGTCGTATATATATATATGTATATATATATCTACTATATATAAAGAGGGAGTGAAGGACCTCTTAAATTTTAAGAGGTACAATCAAGTATGCAACATGTACAATTGTAAATGCTTATATTTTTAAAAATTTGAGGGTATTTATGTATTTAACCAACATTCAATAACCGTAGCTTTTCATTTTATTTTAATAATTACAATAATTACCCTTCTATAGTTACAATAATTACCCTTAAACTTTATATAGCATTTGTAATTTATAAGAATAGTTACACATCTAACCCTCATCTTTATCCAAAAACTTGACAAATTTGTTTATGTTTTTGTTTCCGTCTATATCCTTAAATATATTATGTTTTACAAAAAACTGAACATACCATTATGACGTGCTAATTTTTGTAAACGTTTAGATATAAAAAAATCTTCCAAACCAATATGTATATTATAATGTACAAGTTAATGAAACATTAATGTACAAGTTAGATATGCAACTATAAACCTATAAATAAATTTACATTCTCTAACTATATTTACAATAACTACCCTTAAACTTTATATGGCTTTTGTAATATTTAGGAATTGTTGCATATTTTACCCATCATCTTTAGCCAATAATTTGACAAATTTATATATTTATTTTTTTCTTAATATCTTTAAATATCTATGTTTATAAAAGAACCAAAACCTATATTACAGCGTGCATGTTTTTGTTGACGTTTAGATATAAAAAAAATTCAACACCAGTGTGTAGATTATAATTTACAAGTCAATGAAACATTAAAGTACAACTTAGATATGCATTATGAACCTATAAAATGTTTAAACGCATAAAGATGCCCTCTGTTTGACTTTATCAAATTAGAATTTACAAAAAACCAGTCTTCCCATTTATATAACTCAAATTACAAAATAAAAATAAATAAATCAACTCCAATTAATATTATTTTGGATATGAGTTGTAATTCTTTTGGTGGCATATACATTTATGGGTGTCCAAAAACCCCGCGACTTGCCCAACGCAATCACTCGAAAAAAGTTGATTAGAAATTGAGTCGAGCCAACTCGTTTTGTAATCGAGTCCAGGTGGCTCGGCTCGGTAGATAGATTAATATGCATATGTAGAGTATTTTGTTTATATATTCAACCTTTTAATATCAAAAGTGTTCAAGCTAATTTAGCTTGCTGCTTCTCAACACTGGTACACGCAATTCGCTTCCATCCCGAGTTCAAAACATGTTTCTCCCAAATTAATTTTCACATTTTCTTTGCATGATTGCATCCCACATCAGTTGGCTCTCAGATATACTCTAAAACTTTGCATTCTTGAATGGTCTCTAAAAATAATGGTCATAACAACTAATTCAATGTAAGATATTATGGCTAGGTTCAAACTAATGAAAAACCAAAAATAGCTCAATAGAAAAGGGTTCGAGCCATTTCGAGTTGACCCAAGCTGGCTTAATTTATGAATGAGTCAAGCTTAAGCTCTCATGTTCAGTTTGCTAAAAGTTTCGAGCTCGAGCTGAGCTAGCTCGACATGTATTCGAGTCGAGCTTGGCTCAACTCGGCTCATTGACAACCCAACATAAATGTATCAACCGAACCAATTCAACAATTAACGTAATAAACTTTTGTAAAACATTAAACAATTAAGAAAACTATCATAAGTATAGGAAAACTGTTAATCTATAAAGAGGGACAAAAAATAATAGTGTGAGAAGTATTTGTGACCTCGAAAGAAACTCCTAAAAAATTTCAAGAAAAATATTAAAAAAATAATAACTTAAAATATAAATAAAAAACAAAAAAAACCTAATATAACATAATGCCAAGAAAAATATAACATAATGTTGCTTAACATAAAAATATTAAGAAAAAAGACACTATCAATAAATAAGACACAATCAATGACGAAAATAAACAAAAAACACAATGATATTTTTTTTAACATTTTTTTTTTGAGAATGAGGAAGACGGGAGGAGCATTTTTTTTTTTACTTTTTTTTCTTTAATTAAATTTTGAGTGATGACTTTTTTTTATTATATTCTTTATTCTTTTTCTTTCTTTCTCTAATTTTAATTATTGTTTTAAGGGTTTTTTTTAGCACAAATCATTTACATCTTTCTCAATGCTATCACCGTTTTGTAGAATAACTTGAACATGTATGGATAAATACTATACATTATATCATAAGAGGATTGATATACTAATATAAACAAATATCAAATTGCAAATTCTTGTCGCCGCAGCACCGCGCGGGTTTTATACTAGTATATATATATATATATATATATATATATATATATGGTGTAGGTGTGTGTATTTTTGAGTGTGTAGGCAAATATGGGAGATGGAATGAGGATTAGGGTTTTAGGATGGTTTAAAGGGATACTTATATCCTTTTAAGCCCATTGACCTAAGGCCCATTACCCTTTAACCCATCTTAATCAATCCAAGCCCTAGTCTTTTCCTTATTATATGCTCGTTAATATTAACTAACACACGACAACTTAACACAACTTCTTTATTTAATATTATAATATTTGGGGTGTTACACTTGGGCTAGGAGACGTAAATTAGGGGGGCCACTTCCACTTAGTTAACTCTCTTGTCATTCATTCTCTTGTGGGCCATGTGGTAATTATTTCTGTCAGCCAAAACCCGAACTTGACAGTCTGATGGAGTATACTACAAAGAAAAAAAACAACACTCTAATTAATTCTTGTAGACATTTATATATTTCTTTCAAACTAAAATATGAATATCTTTAATTCTAGATCATGATGTACGTTCAGTTAAATGATTATTATGGTTTGAAAGTTCACTTATTAATCTCAAAGTGAAAATACTTTATTTTAACCCGTGGTTTTTTTGAAACCTTTGAATTATAAATACGAGCCATTTTAGAGTAATATTTAATAAATTAGCTCAAGATTATTGAGAAGTGTAGGAAATAGGTATAATAATTATATATAATTTAGACTTCACATAATCATTATTCTATTGTTTTTGTCAACTTCCAATTAAGTGACAAATATTCCGTCTAATTTAAAATCTCATTATAAGTTCCAATCTTATATTAGTTTACATATTTGGATTTATACACATTGAAGAATCTCATTAATACAATTTATAGAGTTTGACATTCCTTATTTTTTTTTAAAAAACCGAATGAACAACCCTTTTTTATATTTTTATTTTTTTCCATTTTTATAAACTCATTCATTAATTTTTGGTTTGACTGAAATAATAACTTAATTATCCCATTATTACAATTTATATTTTTTGACTTTCCTTATTTGTTAAAAAACCGAATGAATAAGTTATAACTTAAATAAATTTCCGACCGATTTAAGTATTTGATCATTCATATTAAATCGTTTTTGACTATTCATATTAAATCGTTTTTGACCATTCATATTAGTTTACATTTTTAGATTTATACACATTTAAGAATCCGATTATGGCACTTTATAAAGTTTGACATTCCTTATTTTTTTAAAAAAACCGAATGAACAACCCTTTTTATGTTTTTAATTTTTTATTTATATAAACTCATCCTTTAGTTTGTGGTTTTGACCGAAATAATAACCTAATTATCCCATTATTACAATTTATATCTTTTGACTTTCCTTATTTGTTAAAAAAACCGAATGAATATGTTATAACTTAAATAAATTTTTGAGTCTTACTTGCAACAAGGTTTAAGTGTATCGTTAATACAATTTATTGAGTTTGACTATCCTTATTTGTTTAAATAACTAATAAGGATAGTTAAACTCAATAAATTGTATTAATGGTTTTAATACAATCTAATTAACATATTTAAACTCTTTTTAAATTCGGAATTTGACCAATCTTTAAACAAACTTTTAAAGGTTTTAATACTTTCCATAATTTTAAACTCATTTCAAAATGTTTCCATAATTTTTTGAAGTTTTCAAATTAACCAGTACCAAATATTTAAGAAATTCGGGATCGGGAAAATGCCCCAAATTCCCTTTAAGGTTTTGACGATTTGCTTTAGAAAAACAAAAAAAATGGTGATAATCAACATTTAAGTGAAGGGCAAAGAAGCCACGGAGATTTGAAGACTTTGCAAGTTATGGATCGAGTTGGTAAGTTGCTCAACCTAATTACTTTCTTCTTAACTTATATTATGTTTTCATACAGAGGAGCTGCTAGAGTTTTTATACTCTACATGGAACCTATCATTGTATGCATACAGGAGTACATTGTATAGTTTATCATTGATATAGGAATGACACTTTAACCCTTTGAATGTCGAAAAGGGTAAACTTGTCATTCTATAATTTATGACCATAGAGAGAGTGATTATATGTTAGGATTATAACATTAAATTTTTTATTTTTAAATTGTTGTCCATAACATAAAACTTGATTTTTTTTTACAGAAAATGGTGTAATTGTTGTACCTTTACAAATGAGAGCCACAGGTGCAACGACTCTTGGTGCTAAGCCATTCAGATGCCCACTTTTATCTAAACGGGTCGGGCCATCATTGTTTATAATTCATTTGGAAAATAGAGTTTGGGACATCAAGAGGCAAACAACAAATCTGTAGCAGATATTAAAGACCACAAAAAAGCATTAACATGTGTTTCATATTTGGAACTTGGGAATTACTCGAATTCTTTTGATGGTAGAACCGCCCAATGACTCAAAATGAAATAACTTGCGAATTGTTACCTACAATTTCTCTTTATGAAGTTTGACATTTTATTGGTAAAAAGTTCCACAAACAAATTGATATAGTAACTAGCTAGTAACTAGCAATAAGGACCCGCGCAACGCCCGGGTCAATGTATAGTATATACAATTAAGCAGCGCGGGTCAATGTATAGTATATACAATTAAGCAATTAGACAAATGTCACACTTTAGGATTCAATTCAAACCAACTTCATAAAAGTAACATGTATTGTGCACTTGTATTACAACCACCAATACCATTTGCGAATACATAGTATACATTCATCACATATAATGCAAGCCTTCCCCGTGCCATATATCACTGAAGTATATTGCTATTTAAATTCAAATAATATCTAACTGGATTTACATGAGCTTTAGGTTCTTAGTATGTAGCCTTCAAAGTAAATATTTTAGTCATTAATCATGTGTTAACTCGAATGTGTTAACTCAAAATTCGAAAAAAAATTAACTTTGAATCGTTTAAAGTGTTAGATTTCAACCGCATTGACTTGAATTTGACCAAAATACCCTTAGTAGCAAATTTATGTTTACTTTCTTAAATTGGCCCATTAAACAGCAACAAAACCTTTATCTCAAAACTGAAACCGATTCAGTTTTGGTGACCCGTTAACAAATTTTCATTTTGGAACTAATAAACGGGTACGTGGTTCACTATGGTTATTGATTCAGAAGCGTTATCTAACAACTCAAAATTATCAAAAACGGACACCCCCGAGTTGCGGTGGGGGGCGTCAGACCATTAAAAAAAGTAACCTAGAAACAGTCGAACCCAGAGCCACAAACGTCACACATTATGTTTAAAGAAAGATGCATGATGCCAGCATAAATGTCGCCCATTAAAAGCTCAATAGCTGCTGTAAAAGAGTGTTGTTATTCAAGTTAAAAGCTTTTAACACCATTATCAACTCAAAAATGGCATTAATATAAACCAAAATTTAGTCAAAATCTTAACAATGTGAACTGATAGTAAAAAAGGATTAAAAGAGAGCTCCTTTAGTGCTTACACATTTCGCTAGCTTTCCGCACGCGTGTCTGAGTTCTTTAAACTTAAACCACCACGATTTGGCAGCTTCCACAGCCTAGCTTTTAAAAGCACTTGAGCACAACTTGATCGTCTCTGATGTTCTTCTACGAATCATGGTTCGTACACCTCGATTCTGCCACGAAACCGAAACCAAAACCAAAACCACTGAATCTGCTGTCTTGGACTCTTGGCAATTAGTTTTGGCATCCCAAAATCATTTTTTTTCAGTACCGTTTGATTGTCCAATCAGCCACGAAGTATCTCCTACGAAACTACCAAACATCTCGAATCAGTGTTGCTGTGTACGCCATAACTACCGCTCCCGAATGAACCTTCATACACCAGAAAATAAATAAAGAAAGAAATAATTATCATGCATTAATTCAAATTATGGATTACATGTAAGAAATTAATATAACTTTCACCAACTCTACAAAGTAAAGAAAGAACAAATGCAACGCATATCGATAATTGAAGAGGTATGTACCCGCCTCAACACCGAGCAAGGCGGGTCAACCCACAAGATATAGACAAGAGGCTTGAAATCAAGACATTACGAAGGCACAAAGCCAAAACCTATGCGCATGGCGCATATCACATATGCTCAGGCATCATATGCCCAGGCACCACACATGCTCAGGCATCATATGCCCAGGCACCACACATGCTCAGGCATCATATGCCCAGGCACCACAGATGCTCAGGCATCACATATGCTCACGCATCACCTATGCTCACGCATCACATATGCTCACGCATATCACATATGCGCGTGGCGCATCCGCGCGTGGCGCATATCACATGCTCGTACATATCACATCTGCGTATGAAACATCTGCGCGTGAGAATAAAGAGAAGACCTCGCGCATCCTCAGGATAGGCGCGTATCACACATGCACATAATCAACCTCATCCTTATCCAAATCAGGATTAGGGCAACCTTGATTGTGCACGTCAGACAACCTTCCAGAAGGTATCTTTTTAAGGAATAAGAATATGCTGATGTTGACAGCTGCCAAATGAAAGGTGGACAACTCAGCATAACCCATGTGCTACCACGTGATTATAACCAATGAGAAAGCACCAGGTGTCCCAGAGGACACGTGGCACAGAGCAATTGGAGGAGGCCAACAAGGCTGAGCCCAATCAGTGGAAACCCTAGCACTATAAATACAGCATCAACTCCACAAGGAGGGACATTCAATCATATTCATTCACATTCAATTACATTCACTCACAGACAGTTACAGTCAGTAACACACACAGTCACAGCAAATTACAGAGTATTCAGCTATTAAGCAATACTCTCCAGATTTCCTTACTCTGATATTATTATCTTCTCCCACAAATACTTATTCTCACACCGGAGGGTTACCCCAAAGAGGACCCCTCTGTCCCTTTCTGAGGGGTAAGTTGACGGTGCTGTTCATTTTGTAGGTGGAAGAGCACAGATCCAAGAAAACCATCGGTGAAATAGTGTAATCACACCCGAGGAAAGTAGATTGTCTACCAGTGAGTCGATCCACGTTTCTTCATTGGCGCCATCCGCTGTTACAACGGCAATCAGATCTCATCAGATCTATATATAAAAAAAAAAATCACCATGGTTTCTGGCGTTCATAACGTTGATCAAGTTCTGGAGGATATTGAACGTGAGGATGTTAATGAGGGACAGCAGTTTCTGAGGGGCCGCGTGATTCTACGCGCACCACCAGTAACCGTCCCTTCATCACAACTCCTCACGGCCAGACTGAAACTCCTCCAGACGATCTTACGTTACAAAATCTTGCCGGCGCGAAACAAAAAGGACCAATGGGTCCAGAAGATGAAACAAATGATCCTAAAGAATGGCTCATAAACGAGCAGCGGCGTCTAATGGACAAGTACAATGAGATGGTCAAACAGAAAAAGCTAGCCGACTTAACACAAAGGCAAGCGTTTGATAAGCAAACTGTTCATGGAACAAAAAGGCCGCGCGCGCCGGAAGAAGGACATTCTGTTCACACTGCACACACTGAGTTCAGTGATGAAGAAGTGCACAGCATGAGGAAGACGTGAGATACTCATGCAGGAGGCTCACAGCTCCGCGCGCCTGTGAACATGGCGCCTGGAACCAGAGCCGATCTGGATCTGCACATACCGTACAGCCCACCAGTTAGAGGGCAAGTGGACGTAACCACACCGTACAGACCAGCCATCTTGGTGAAACACTCAAAGTTCACTGAGCGCATCGCTAAGGCCCCCATCCAGCACAAAACCAAGATGCCAAGTGGTTTGGGCAAATATGACGGCACAACAGATCCAGACGATTTCTTGCAAGGTTTTTACAACACGGGAAACCTAGAGAGCTGGACGATGCCAACATGGTGTCACATGTTTGCTCGCTGCCTAACGGGCGCGGCGCGTGTCTGGTTCGAGAGCTTGCCGACTGGGCAAATTGATGGGTTCGAGGAACTATTGGAAAAGTTCCAAGCCCACTTCGTACAGCAGCGCAGACACACGCGCGACCCTGATGACATCATGCACTGCGTGCGCAGGAATGATGAAACGATTGAAGACTACATCACTCGTTTCAATCAGGAGTCTCTGGCAATCGGAGGTATCACTGAGCAACTATTGCGCGTGGCCTTTATACAAGGCGCGCGCAGTGATCAACTCCGCCGAGCTCTCGTAAGCAGAGATGGCATGCCCACCACGTGGGCCAAGTTAATGGAAGCATCGCGAGTTTTCGCGAGAAATGAAAAACAAATTGCCCAAGATAGGGCAAGAGAAAGAGCGCATCAAGCTGAGTCACCGCGCAGCAAAGAAAAAAGGGGCAAACAGAACTCTGTATGGTCCAGGTTGCAACCAACCAGTTTTTCTTCCGCAGAAAAGCAGGCGCAACCAAGCTCACCCCAGCCCCAAAAAGATGTTCGTAATCGCGGGGAGGGTGACAAGAGGGAAGGCGGCAGAGATCCTAACAGACCTCTGCCAAGAATATGGACTTCCCTCACTAAAACGCCTTCACAGGTGTTAAGCACTGAGAATGTCCATTTCAAAAGCCCTAAGCCACTACACTACAAGGGACCATCAGACAGTGGCAAGTACTGTGAGTTTCATAAGTCCACAGGACACAACACTGACGCATGCCACCACTTGAAGGATGCAATTGAAAAGGATGTGAAATCAGGCAAGCTGGCTCACCTGGTAAAAAACTCAATACCAGAAAATGAACAATCAGGAGCCTCAGCCAGCAAAAAGTACAAAAGAATCTGTGTAGCCGAGGGAGGAAGGCAAGGGCAAATATCAAGAAAGAGAAGCGCGCAAATCCAAGGAGATTGGCGCGAGCAACAAGTCATCTTCCCAAGAATCAGGGGAGGCCCTTCCATCAGCAGTCCTCTTGTTATCACTACACACATTGCTCATTACGAAGTGTCAAAAGTCCTGGTGGACACTGGCAGCGAATCAGACATCATGTATGAGCAATGTTTCAGAAAACTGGATCCGGCAGACCAAGCGAGGCTTGAAATTGTGAATGCACCAATCTCTGGTGTTTCAAATGAAATCATTCATCCCCTAGGTCAAATACAATTTGAGCTAACTATGGGGGATGAGAAACACAAGCGAGCCGAAGTTGTCAACTTCTTGGTCTTGCCCACCACTTCTTGCCACAATATGATCTTGGGTAGAGGAACGATTGCCCAATTTAACGCCATACCGTCGCCAGCGCACGGCGCGTTGGGGTTCCCAACACCAACAGGTGTAACTTTTGTATACCGAGATCATTTGTGCGCAGTGACAAGTACTCCGCGGGAGGGGAGAATGAAAATTCCAATGGCAGAAAACGCGCCAGAGGAATGGATTCTCAACCCGAAATTCCCGGAGCAAAAAATCACAATTGGCGCTACGATATCATACGACACGAGGTTGAGAATGAAAAGGTTGCTCACAGCATATATGTCGGTCTTCGCGTGGCAACACTCTGATATGACTGGGGTCCCGCGAGACCTGGCACAATATTCTCTCAACACGTTCAAGTCTGTAGAGCCAATTGCTCAAAAGAAGAGAGTCATGGGGGAGGAGAAAACGAGGGCCATGAATGAGCAGGTTGAGGATTTACTGCGCGCAAACATCATCCGCCCGATACGATACCAGACGTGGGTAGCCAATCCTGTGATGGTAAAGAAAAGTAACGGGTCGTGGAGGATGTGCATTGACTTCAAAGACCCCAACAAAGCGTGCCCAAAAGATTGTTACCCCCTCCCAAACATCGACGCAAAGGTGGACTCCGTGGCGCCATTCAAGCTCAAATGTTTCCTGGATGCCTACAAAGGCTATCACCAGATTCAAATGGCACCACAAGATGAGGACAAGACCGCATTTAGAACCGACAAGGGTGTTTTTTGCTACACAAAAATGCCCTTTGGTTTGAAGAATGCGGGCGCCACCTACCAATGACTTATGGATGCCGTTTTCAGCGATCAAATCGGAAGAAACCTAGAAGTCTATGTGGATGATTTGGTGATCAAGAGCAGGGAGGAAAAGCAAATGCTCAAAGACATCGAAGAAACCCTTGGGCGCCTAAAGGAAGTTAACATGAAGCTCAATCCGAGCAAATGTACTTTCGGCGTACTAGAGGGAAAATTTCTAGGTGTAATGGTCACCAAGGATGGTTTCAAGGTGAACCCTGAAAAGGTGGAGGCCATCCTTGACATGCCCTCGCCATCCACCATGAAAGAAGTCTAGAAGCTGAATGGTAGATTGGTTTCAATCAACAGGTTCCTAGCGAACCACGCAAGCAAATCTACCACGTTTGTCAACACATTGAGGAATTGCTTAAAGAAAAGCCAATTCAAATGGACCCCTGAGGCCGAGCAAGCTTTCAGGGAGATAAAAGAATGTTTGGTAAATCTGCCCGCGCTCACAGCTCCACTTCCTGGTGAAACTTTGACATTATACCTATCAGCAGGAGAGCGCGCCATCGGCGCAGTATTATTGGTGGATCGCAAGGGAATCCAAACGCCAATATACTATGTGAGTCGGGTGCTGACAGATCCTGAGACGCGCTACTCCATCATGGAAAAGTTAGTTTTGTCACTAACACACGCGTCGCGCAAGCTTCATAGATATTTCAATGGTCATCCCATTGAAGTACTGACTGGTTACAACGTCCAGCAAGTCTTGCGGCGCCCCGCGCTCTCAGGAAGGCTGACAAAGTGGGCGCTGGAATTAGGAGAGCACACGATCTCCTATAAGCCCCGTCCAGCAATAAAGGGACAAGTTTTAGCTGATTTCATCGCGGAAATCCCCGAAGGAAGAGTTGAAGAGGCTAAGCGCGAGGTAGACCCTCCGCGAGCCAATGATGAAGAAAATGTTTGGAGATTGTTCACTGACGGAGCTTCAAACAACGAAGGGTCCGGCGCAGGCCTCAAACTGGTGGATCCAGAAAATCATGAATATACTTACGCCATCAGGTTGGACTTCAAGAGCACCAACAATGAGGCTGAGTATGAAGCCCTGCTAGCTGGCCTGCGCATCGCGCACAAATTCGGGGTTAAAAAGCTAGAGGCCCATGTTGATTCATACTTGGTAGCAGCACAGGTCAATGGCCTTTATGATGCCAAGGAGAACACCATGCCTCTATATCTAGAGCAGGCGAAAAAGCTCATCGAGCAGTTTGACTGCTTCAGAATCATTCATATTCCGCGCAGTGAAAACAAATCTGCTGACGCACTGAGCAAGATGGCATCAACCAGTTTTGATCACTTTGGCAAAGATGTCAGGGTAGAAGTAATAAGCAACCCGTCGGTGGTAGCGAAGTCTGTCCTGGTAACTCATACAACCCCTTCATCATGGATAACTCCAATAATGGAATTCTTGAAGGAGGGAAAAGTACCAGATGATCGCGCACAAACGAGGAAGATAAGACACAAGGCGCAGAATTATGAACTGCTTGATGGTACATTATATCGACGCTCTTATCTTGGGCCGCTCATGAAATGCCTAGATGCTGAGGAAGCAAGCTATGTGATCAGAGAGATACACGAAGGAATCTGTGGAATTCATGCTGGCCCGCGCATGGTGGTTGCCAAGGCAATGAGCGCAGGCTACTATTGGCCAGGCATGTACTTGGACGCTTTAAAAGAGATCCAAAAATGCAAAGCATGTCAGAGCTATGCGCCAAACACCATGCGGCCAAAGAACAACTTGATTCCAGTAACCTCAGCATGGCCTTTCCACAAATGGGCAATCGACATTGTGGGTCCCCTACCGCAAGCGCCTGGGCGAGTAAAATTTTTGGTAGTGGCAGTAGATTATTTTACAAAATGGGTTGAAGCTAAGCCACTAGCAAAAATAACAGCCGAAGCGATGAAGCAGTTTATCTGGAGCCACATCATATGCCGTTTTGGCTTGCCCATGGAAATTGTGAGCGATAATGGCAAGCAATTCACTGACAAGAAGATATCCAGCTGGCTCAAGGAATTGCGCATCAACCAAATTTTCACTTCAGTTTATCACCCTCAGGGGAATGGACAAGTGGAACGCGCGAACCAAAGCTTGTTAAATGGGCTGAAGAAAAGGTTGGAGGGAGAATCCCATTCTTGGGTCGAAGAGCTACCTAATGTCCTGTGGGCACACAGGACATTAAGCAAAACCAGCAATGGCGAATCCCCGTTCAGCCTAACCTATGGAACAGAGGCAATGATTCCAGCAGAAGTTGGATGCCCATCCCATAGAGTGCTCATGATGAGCAAGATTGATAACGAGCGCGAAAGAAGGTTGGATCTCAACTTACTTGAAGGGCGCAGAGAGGCGGCTATCATCAGTGAAGCCAAATACAAGAAAAAACTGGAAAAATATTACAACCAGCGCGTGAAAGAATGCCACGTCAAGAAAAATGATTTTGTCCTTCGAAACAATGAAGCAAGCCGCGCGATACCCCCGGGAAAAATGTCCCCCAATTGGGAGGGACCTTATCAAGTCTCGGAAGAATTGGGAAAAGGCGCATACGCTTTAAAAGATTTGAATGGAAAGAAGATCCCGCACGCATGGAACGCGGCACAGCTTAGAAAATGTTTCATGTAAAAATGTCAAGTTTGTAATCAAGGCTTTTTAAGCCATTATGAATAATGATACGCGCTATCTTCTCTTAATGTGGATTCTATCACCTTTTGCATACATGTTTCACACTTCCCTTTATTAGTTTTGAGCAATATGACAACATTGTATTGACATCAAAACGAAATAAAAACGAAGTAAAACATACATGCGCGAGCTTCAAGCTCAAACGCGTTAACGAGTCTTAACTCTAAAACGTCAGGGCCTTAGCCCAATTCTATTACCTTTTGCATACATGTTTCACACTTCTCTTTATTAATTTTGAGCAATATGACAACATGGTATTGACATCAAAACGAAATAAAACGAAGTAAAACATACATGCGCGAGCTTCAAGCTCAAACGCGTTAATGAGTCTTAACTCTAAAACGCCAGGGCCTTAGCCCAATAATGTGAGCCTTAGCTCAAATCACTCACAACATCCATCTTACATGCTGCGCAGCCTGACCATAAAACACCTAAACACAACTAAGGCAAAGCAAATGCCAAAACATAGTTGTTAAGGTCTCAGGTCGAGGTCGCGCATAAAATTGTAATGGATATCTGAGCAACACATTGACACGTAAAGGCTAAAAACTCATAATTCCATAAACGCGCGATAACGTCGCGCAAAAGAGGAATAATGAAAGCACCAAGACACGTGTCAACATAATCAAGATATGGCAAAATCACTTACAATATGGCAAGGGTTAAGTATAATAAATTCCTTACAACCTTGTTCTTATTCCAACGTGCAAGCATATCTTATATTCAACAAGCAAACATTCAATATAAAGAGATGAATGGGGAATGCGCAAGATGCGAAGAAGGGAAAAACAGAATTTCATTCCAAAGCATTGAAATTTACAAGTTTACAAGATGAGATACAAACTACAAATAAAAAAAAAAAAAAAAAAAAAAACATGAAGGGCTTCTCAAGTCTCCACGTCGACATCAGCCTCTTCATCATCCTCATCATCGCCCTCGGCATCTGGCGCAGCCTGCTCCTCGTCATCTCCAAACTGACCATAGTCAAGTTCTTCGTCCTGAATGGAGTCTTCTATCACGACAGTGTCAGGAGCGGATCCTTTGGCCACGCCAGAGCCGCTAGCAACGCCAGCATTCGTCGCGCCATCATCGCCGCCGCCAGCCCCTTCGCACTCGTCAAGTAATTTCTTTAGCGCGACGAGATCGGGCTGGTCAGCAAGCGCGGATATCTGCAAATCATAAGCGAAAATATGAGTACAAAAAGACTTAGAAAATAAGTCAAGGTAATCTCATAAAGGTTAAAATACCTGCGCAAGGATAGGAATGGGAGTATTCATATACTTCTCCCCCATTGCGGCCATGTCCGCGCAGGCAACGGAGCTCTGATAAGGGTACTCGGATGGGTTCTTCTTCAGCATGCCATATTCATAGCCATCCGTAAACCCTTCAGCTCGCCCCACCAAGCGCGCGGCAGCGTTGCAGTCCATCACAAGGGCCTGAAACTCGTCTGAGTATTTCATCGCGAAAGCGCAACGAGTCATGCCCTGTGAGATTAGCCATTGGCGATCCTGCGCGAGGCCAGCAACAGACGTCTCGAGGGCAGGAATCTGAGAGTTTAATAACTCAACAGTTTCCTTAGTCTTTTTCAGCTCCTCTTTGTCGGACGCTGCTGCCGCCAAAGCTTCTTCTTTTTCCGCCCACGCAGCATCAAGTGCTTCCTGGCTAGACGCTGCCGTCGCCAAGGCTTCATCTTTATCGGCCTGCGCGGCCGCCAGCTCTTTCTTCAGGCGCGCAACCTCACTCTCCAGCGATGATTTTTCAGTTATAGACTGGACAAGAGCTTGGTCACGCGCCTCCGCCTCCAGCTCTAAGTCGCGCGCTCTGCGCGCGTACTTGGCCGCATCCGCCTCCGCCGCCTGCAGCTTCTCCCGCGCAGCCTGAAGCTCATGCCCGCGCTTCACGAAGGCGCTGTTGGCACTTGCTCTGTTCTCACTGAGCTCTGCTTGGAGCTTCTCAGCTCTCTCGCGAGCATCAGAAAGATGCCAAGCAGACACCTTAGCCTCTTGCTTGGCTTCCGCAAGAGCATCACGTACTTTTACGTAATCAGAGCGAAGCTCTTGGGAGGCAGCAAAGAAGGCCGACCCAGCAAACATATGATCGTTGAGCAGGTCGTCGCGAGCGCGGTCCTCCTGGAACCTCCTTTCAGATGGAGGCACAGCATGAGCCCAGAATTCCGCACACACACCCATGGACTGAAATGTGCTGTCTTCAGTAATATTCCATCTCGGGCGGTAAATGTGATCGGCTTCCTGCAAAAACAAAGTAATTATCTAAGTCATCAAAACATTAAGATGGAAGTTCGCGCAGCGGAGCAAAAAAGAAACTATACCTGCAGGGATGAAGCAGAAAAGTCAGCGCCAGCCCCACGAGAAGGCTCCGCCGCGAAGCCTCGTGGCGCTGCAGGACTGGCGCGACCGCGGTCAGAGTCTTCAACTTCAAACTCCTCATCCTCCTCGGAAACAGGCCTTTTCTCCTGCGACCTAGAGCCAAAATCGGTCTCGCGAGGAGGGCTGTGTGCAGGAGGAGGTGAGGGAGGTCTCGACGCCGCCAGGTCGGCGCGCAAAACGGCCTCCTGCTCCTTAGTAATCCCGATGAGGGGAGATTTGTCGCTTGCAGGAGCAGGAGCAGAGCCAACGGCGCTGGCACCGGCGCCAGGAGTGCCGCCAGCAGCTTGTGCGCCAGCTACGGCTTCTATGAAAAAATCAACAAAAAGAAATGGTTCATGACTTGATCTAAAAGAAAGTCAGAAAATAAGAGCGCAATACGTACCTTGGCGCAACTCCGTTCGCGAAGCAAACATCGCCATGAAGTCCATTCTACCCTTCTTTGAGGGTAAAACAGGGGACTTCGAAGCGACCTCCGGCGCAGCCTCGGCATCTTGTTGCGCTGTCGCCGGCTCTACAAACATTTGAGTGAGCAAAGATTCATTAGTAATTCTATCAGAATCGCGCTCATAGGGACATAAAGGATAAGCAAAGGATACCTGTCGAAGGCGCAATGCCACTTCCCTTTTCCGTAGCGCGAAGGGAGGAGGTAGCGCCACCATACCTCAAGTGGACAGGAGGTCTGCCCACTTTTTGAGGCAGGGAAGACAAGGAAACCTTGGTGGTAAACCCCTGGGTTTTCCCAAATCCCCCCGCCTGAGTAGGAGGATCCTGAACAACAGGGGCATCATCCTTCTTCTGTTTCTTACTGGCCCCTGCGCCAGTTTTCCCCTTAGCTTTACGCTTTAGTTGGGGCGGCTCCTCTTCCTCCTCCTCTTCCGCGAGCTCCAGCTCGTAATTTTCAAGCGCATCTACAATACATGCAACAGAAGTGTTAGCCAAATTTGGTATTATAAAGGCAAATGCATAAGTACAAAGGCTTACCAGGCGCATCGCTGTCAAACGGAAATCCCAGATCAACAGGGATGAACATGTCATCAAAGCGATCAGGGAAGCCAACCTCCCCAGCGCCCAGCGCGACGGATCCACCCTCCATGTGCTCATCATAGGCGGCATGGATATACTCCTTGGTGACTGCACAAAACAAGTCAAATGATATCAGCAAAAAGAATTATATTCGCGCAGAAGTAAAGCAATGAGATTAACTTACACAACCCGTCGACTTGGATAACGGGCTCAAGCGCGCTGTCCGCCCACCTCTTGCTCATACCAACCCCCACCAGCGCCTCCTCACAAATGTTCTTGGCGGGGGATGGTTCAGCGGTCAGCTTATTAACCCAGGCACCAGTTGGGTTCTTGAGGACACCCACATCCGCAGGCGCAGAAGAGATCGATCGCATGGTCATACGGATGGGGATTACACCAGCCCTTATGTAAAAAAACCTCTCAGACCAGTCATGAAGGCTCTTGAATGAAACAGTGGAGCACTTCACCTTCTGACTGCGAGGAATAAATGAGAACCAAGAATCTTGGATCTTGGGCTTGTAAAAAAACTGAAAGCGCCGAGGGGTGGGCTCCTCGCGCTGGGATTTGCACATGAACTCAAAGTGAGTCATGCGCACAAGTCCAAACGGATGGACTTGGGATATATGAATCCCATAAAACTTCAGCAGTGCACCCACAAACCTTGTCATCGGGAGACGAAGGTTGCAGTGGGTGAAAAAATGGCTATAAAGGGATATATAGCCGGTAGGCGGGTCCGCCGCCGTTTGCCCGGCCCCAGGCAACATGCAGCCAAACACGGGGAGGAAACCCTGAGAGGCGATAAGGCTGTCAAGATCATCCTGCCTCAGTTTGCAGGGGATTTCATTCCACCTCTTCACGGCCTTGGTCCTCCCTACCTCCTCCGATGAGACCTCAGCAGCCTTCTTCCCCTTGCCGGTCTTCTTCAATGTAGACATTACTAACGATTTTCTACGGCAATGGATGGGGGAGATTGTGTTGTCTGAGCTATCAGACATACAATTGCGACAACGAACAAAGGTTGCTTCTGAAGAACAGATGTTTGGAAGCAGAACAAAGATAATCGGAAGACAAGGAAAGAAAGAAAAGAGCTCTGAATAATAAACAAGAAGATGAAGAATAAAAAACTCTAAGGGCTGGCTTTTATAGGCCCAGGAGAGAGAAAAATGGGTGCTGATCGGACTTCATGCGCCCCCACTCGCAGGTGTAAGCCAACGGAAGCGCGACACGTGTCAATCACACTGTGTGAGGGGACACGAAAAGAAATAATACAGCTGTTGCCAGAGTTCACGCGCCACCACTCGCAGGAACGGGCCAATGCGAGCGCGACACGTGTTCCTGACACTCTGTGAGGGGACACGAAAGGCAACTGTAGCACCTCGAGCACACGAAAGGTCTGACACGTCTCCATCACGTATAGGGACGATTCGTTTTCAACTAAAAGGATAGAATTTCGTGCAACGATGAATAATAAGAAGAAAAAGACAAAACCCCTACTAAAAGAGCAAACTATTTAGTCTAACATCTATCTTACCTCGCTCGCGCGAGACAAGACACACATTAGACTGGGGGGGCTTGAAGAGGTATGTACCCGCCTCAACACCGAGCAAGGCGGGTCAACCCACAAGATATAGACAAGAGGCTTGAAATCAAGACATTACGAAGGCACAAAGGCAAAACCTATGCGCATGGCGCATATCACATATGCTCAGGCATCATATGCCCAGGCACCACACATGCTCAGGCATCATATGCCCAGGCACCACACATGCTCAGGCATCATATGCCCAGGCACCACAGATGCTCAGGCATCACCTATGCTCACGCATCACATATGCTCACGCATATCACATATGCGCATGGCGCATCCGCGCGTGGCGCATATCACATGCTCGTACATATCACATCTGCGCATGAAACATCTGCGCGTGAGAATAAAGAGAAGACCTCGCGCATCCTCAGGATAGGCGCGTATCACACATGCACATAATCAACCTCATCCTTATCCAAATCAGGATTAGGGCAACCTTGATTGTGCACGTCAGACAACCTTCCAGAAGGTATCTTTTTAAGGAATAAGAATATGCTGATGTTGACAGCTGCCAAATGAAAGGTGGACAACTCAGCATAACCCATGTGCTACCACGTGATTATAACCAATGAGAAAGCACCAGGTGTCCCAGAGGACACGTGGCGCAGAGCAATTGGAGGAGGCCAACAAGGCTGAGCCCAATCAGTGGAAACCCTAGCACTATAAATAGAGCATCAACTCCACAAGGAGGGACATTCAATCATATTCATTCACATTCAATTACATTCACTCACAGACAGTTACAGTCAGTAACACACACAGTCACAGCAAATTACAGAGTATTCAGCTATTAAGCAATACTCTCCAGATTTCCTTACTCTGATATTATTATCTTCTCCCACAAATACTTATTCTCACACCGGAGGGTTACCCCAAAAAGGACCCCTCTGTCCCTTTCTGAGGGGTAAGTTGACGGTGCTGTTCATTTTGTAGGTGGAAGAGCACAGATCCAAGAAAACCATCGGTGAAATAGTGTAATCACACCCGAGGAAAGTAGATTGTCTACCAGTGAGTCGATCCACGTTTCTTCAATAATGATGATATTGATTACCAGAACAAAATAATCAAAACTAAAAACAAAGATTCAACATATACATAACCAGTGTTTAAATACCAGTTCAAACCGGCCGATTGAACCGGATTTCGCATAGCAGGCCGGTATTTTGAATCCGGTATTTTTGACTAGTTAGAACAATTGTTCCTACTTCAGCAGTTCTTGTAAAACTAAACGCAACTAAAAAGTAAATGCAATTAGCACCCGGGCGTTGTGCTGGGTACGTGACAAAAAAAAACTCGTATCCGACATTTTAAATAACGGACTGTCATCACAGCCTGGACATAAGATTCGAGTGCTCAGATCTCCGCCATGGCTGCAACAACAGTTGCCTTGCCAAATAACGGACCATCATCATAGCCTATACTCAACAAAGCAACACCGTTTCAACAACATTAACTTTGACTAAAATTCCCCTGCACTATAACATAGAAGAGATACCCAACCATGAGAGCTTCTTCATCAGATTTTGAAGTCTAATGACCATGCGCATAAAAGTTCTAAAATTCAATATGCAGCCAGTTGACCCGTACCAACATCTTTCAATGCTCAACACAGCAATAAGAAACATAATCATTGTATGTAACATTCGTCATTTTCGATCTTTTTTGTATTTGTATTTGTATCAAAACCCGACCCGATTTGTAAATCAAATCTTTCACTAATATAAAATGTTGGATTTTTATGTTTCATAATCATCTCTTACCTTTTGGATTTGTTACTAGATTGTATTATTTAAACCTTTTTTTTTAAAAAAACACATGCAAGTATTGATATAGAACAAGGAAAACAAGTTTGACTCCTTCCCTATATAAACAACCTCATCCTCTTCATTATTCTTTGCTCATTCATCTTCTTTCTCTCCCAAATAAAGTTCATATCTCTAACCTCTAAAGGTTCTTAATAATCAAGCAATAACCTTCTTTAATTCTTGTTTGTTACTTATTAATTCATATCTTGTGGCACAACATATATATAATATGCACCCCTTGTTTCCTTCGGCTTTCATCTTCTTCGGGAGGTGATATGCTACAAGGCAAGACTACATGAGAACTCTTTGTAGTTCTTGTTTATACTATTTTCCTTTAATGCTTTCCTAGTCTTGTTCATATTGTAAGTAGTTTAGCTTTTAATTCGTGTTTAAAGAGTTTCATGGTATTGGTTATGAAGTCACTAGTCTCGGTTTTATCCCGAGATTAGACCCGAATCAAGACCGAACCAAGACCGAACTCTTGTTTACTAGCTTTTGTTTTAAATAGTTTTGTTTACTAGTTTTGTTTAAAATAGTTAAATAAACATGTTTATGAAAGATTTGAACCTTGTAACTTCTAAAACCATTTTGATAGTTCTATGGTATTTGGGTATGTGGCAACCATCCTCGGTATCATTCCGAGTCAAGGACCGAACCAAAACCGAACTAAACCGAGTTCACTTGCCTAAGACACACAAGTGTGTTTTTGGCCATCGAAACTCATCTTTTCTTCAAGAATGTATTTTAAACTAATTTTAAGTATTTTATCAACTTACTTGGTGTGTCGGTATCCAACTTGATCTTATAACAAGCTTGGACCGGTGATACCAAATACACACTTAACGGACGTTAAGGTTCTTCATAATAGAACTATATACTTGGTTAAGTCTTTCTATTTTATTGAGTTATCTCAAAACATTTTGGAAAGTTAACTTTGAGTTTAGTTAATTATCTAGACCCAAGTTAACAAATCCGAACACTCGATTAAAACATTGTTTTGGTGTTCATATACCCAAAGGGTCTTGCATTAGTGCATTATAACCCACATAAGTTACTTAACATAGGTTGAGTAATAATTATGAATGAAATACCAAGACCCGGTTTTGAGTAAACTTACTTTTTAGAACATGTCTTTAATTTCCCAAGTATTTACATTTTTAAACCATAAACTTCATTTATTTACTTTACTTGTCATATTTTATTTTAAACCCTTCTAAGACTACCTACTAACTTAAGACCCGTTTAATCTAGGTCTTGCTCGTTAAACCCGATCTCCGATTATTCACGAATCAATCTTTCAAGTTACTTAGTTAACGTTAGTATATTTCATCCCCCGTTTTCACTTTTATCTTTTGGGGGTAACATGCATACTTATTCAAACAAAATTGATTTATATTATACTCATTTCTCAAACCACAAACTTTAGGGTATATGATGCTAGAATACTTGCTCTATTGTGTGTTATATGTCTCATATGCTTTACGTGCGCGAGTGTTTATTTTTATGTAGTTGTTGAGCCTCATTAAGTATGATCATACGCTCCCCTAACTATTTAGCCTTGTGCTAGTAGAATAGGGCCTCATTATCCAAGCATGTCGGTATTCTTACCGATTAGAAAGGATCCTCATTTACATATGTTTTATATACCATGATTGATGCTTTTATTTATAGTCTCATATACGTTTTTGGATTTCACTCATATTATATATACTCAAAACTATGAAATTGCTCACCAACATACGTGTTGACAAATGTAATTTTATGCATGTTACAGGTTTGATTATTACTTGAGTTGGAGTTTGAAGACGTCATTCTATTTTGATACCGCTAGGTTATTAGAAGAATGAACAATATCTATTTCTTATGTTTTGATGTTATTTGTATGAACGATATGTGGTACTTTGGTGATTGAATGAAATTAATGAGTTGATTAAATATTGTCACTTTAATAGTGTCTTGTGTATTTGTCCAATCACGTTGCACCCCGGCATGTTCCGCCGCCTTTGGTCGGGGTGTGACATTGTACTTCCACAAATGGATGTTGAAAAGAAAAACCAATGAACACCAATAAACCTCAAAACATAACAGATCAGTGTCAAATGATCACCATAGCACAAAGTAAAAATGAATCGAAACAGCTTCGGAATGCAGCCAAGTTCATCATCATAGCCTTTATATAATTACTAACGTTTTCAAGCTATGGACCATCAAGTAAACGTGTGCATAGCTAGTAGCTCTATTCAAAAAGGCAAAAATGGCAATACTTCGGCAGCACACATAAACACCACATAAAAGACTAAAAGCAAATGGATTTGATCACAACCTTGAACACCATTCAAGCCATAAACACCCAACAATCACCACAAAAATGAAAATAATCTCAAGTCATTTCAGCCCGTAATTAGATAAAGTCAAGAGGCTCACCACCGGCAAAACCGCTGGACCACCACCTCTACCTATATCTTCAACAACGAATCTTTGAACACTATTAAAGCCACATACGCCCAAAAAATGCCACTACAATGAGAATAATATCATCATTTCAGCCCGTAATCAGAGAAACTCAAGAGATTTCAAGTTACAAACAAAAGCTCCATTTAGCACACGATAAACCAAGAAAACAAAAGAATCCAACCATACATAAGCATAACAGAAAAATTAATACACAATTTGTAAACCCGGACTACTCACTGGAGCAAATTATCGTAAAGGAAACGACCATAGTAGGTCAACCGCCTGCCCCATCTCCTTGATAGTCTCACCACCTAACCCTCGCTGTCATCACACCCACCGCCACCTAGGGCTTTCAAATGGAACCCGACAACGAAGATGTGATGTCGAAGACGATGGGTGGTGAATGGTGATGACCTTACTAAAAGGAATAACCCAAAACTGCACTTTGACTTTTTATGGTCAAACTTATTGCTCATGATTTGTGTGTTCGCGTGTTGATGGAGTTGAAGTATCTCATCCAGAGCTATATCTACTCATTCATGTTACCGTATTAACGTAGTCCTCACATTCTCGTGTTAATGTTCCCGTCCACCGGACGGGTAAAGTACTAGTTTTCATGAATCAAGATATTTCAAATTATTTATATATTTACACGGAAGACCAAATTTAAACTTAAAACTACAAAATTTAATTAGCATATTTAAACTCCTTTTAAATTCGGAAATTGACCAATCTTTCAACAAAGTTTTAAAGGTTTTAATACTCTCCATAATTTTAAACTCATTTCAAAATCTTTTCATAATTTTTTGAAGTTTTCAAATTAACCAATTTGATTTTCATTTTTGTAATTATTTCTAAATTAATTATTTATATTTTTTCAGCTTTAATTATTTTCAAAGTCAACATAAAATTTTTTAATCTTTCCAAAGTTATTTGAGAATTCATTTAGTGTAAAACGTTTTTAAGTTTTGCAAATTTAACAAAATATTAATGTCAGTGATTTAAAAGTTCGTTGCAAGATTGGTCAAAAATCAAAAACAATTTCATAATTTTTTGAACTTGACTAATTCCAATTTTTTTTATATTTTGTAACTATTTTGAAAATATTTCAAAACGAGTTGTTTTGAAATAGTATCAAATTTGTTAGTTATAAAATGACGGCCAAAAAAAGGTTTTTATCGATATATATTTTTGGTTTAATGGTTTAAGTTAAAAGATGTTTTGTGTTGTCATTTTACTTTGTTTGTTGTTATATGTTATTTTGTTTTAATAAAAACAACAATTTAATAATAACAACTTTATTAATGTTCAAATGTTACTCATTATTAAATATGTTATAATGGTATATTTAATTTGGATGCTATTGTTTTATTATATTTTCAGGTGGTGAAGTAAAATGAGTTTCTTTTTATAGAATGTGTGAAGAAGTTGACGGTGGTTTAATATTAAAGAACATGTTTATTTCTTTTGTTGATGTTTTTTGGTTGTTCGATGTACAATAACTTATTGTAACTTTTAACTTTTAATATCTAGACAATGTAAATGGTTAACGTTTTGGTCCTAAAGTTTGAAGAAGTTTTGTGTTGCGTGAATTTGTTGTTTAAATTTATTATGTTTGTTGACATGTTTTTCCACCCGTGTGTAACACGGGCTATACCCTAGTTGATTTATATATTGCAACACCAAGACCAGGTTAACCTTTCAGAGGAAGACGGATTTTGAAGAATCATTAATGGCTTAGGCTTGGAGTAGCTGTTTTGAAGGATCCTTTACAGTATAATTACATCAATTCCCTTTCGGTTAACACGGAATCGTGACAGCCAAAATTCGTGTTTGGGAGAACATTGAGGTGAGCAATTTTAGTGCGATTTACTATAACTGTATTTTATTACTTTTTTTTCTAAATTTAAAATATATCCATGCATTACACATCCTGATTCAAGATCTTACAGAGTAAAAACTCTGTCTAATTGCCATAAGTTATGTTTTTATTTTTGGTCAAATAACTTTGAAGGATAGTGTAATACTCGCTTTATATTTGAAATACATACGGATTTGTATAATTGTATTGGCATTCTTTTTTGTGACACTTGAATGACTATTTTTGTAGTTGTTTGTTATTAGGATATTATGAAGGTTTTATGCATGTTTTAATCTTTTCTGTAGGTCAGTTCGTCAATGAAACAACAAACTGTTATTATCTGAAGAAAAACAAAATCGTTGTTCGACACCCAACATTACAGATGTTGCTGGAAAACCGCGAGGATTACAGTCCAATATAAAATTCAATAGATGTTTGTCAAGCTATACATGACAGTGATGATGAACTTTTGTTGGGCGATCGTGACATTCTTGAAGAGAAGAAGAAAGCAAACACGTTTTCTTATTTGCAGAGATGCCACGGGTCTTCTGGTACACTCCCTTTATGTTGCATGAAGAAAAATGTCATAATGAAATGCACTTGCAATGTTGAGCAATTGATTAAATATACAAAAAAAATTATAATAAATAATTATTATATTCTAAGCTTTATGATTGTGAATTTTCTACACTTTTAGGCTCGAGATTATAGAGAAAATAAATTCTATACGAGTTGCTCAAAAGGTACAGTTGTTCGGATTAGAGAAGAAAGATGGCCATTGACCTTCGTTTACCTCAGAACGCTACTGCTATAAATGTTTTCGTGTTTTTTACCGTGTTGGTTATCTTGAAAGGGGTCAAATTCCACGTCAGAAATACATACTATATGTGATTGGGGTTTATTGATTTTTGACTTTTGGGTATTTTGTCAACTATTGCTGATCTATGAAAAGATTGCATCTTCTGTAGTACCCATCTCAGAAGATAAGTGCTACTGAACTTTAAAGGCATAACAGAGGCACAAGAATAAGTGAATACCTAATGAAAAGCATCGTTAGAGCATTGTGATCAAAATTATTACAGCATGCCAAACAAGTGAAATGCAGCTTCCTTTAGAGTATTTTTGTTATATTGGATATAGTAATCTTCTATGTAGATATTGTTATAAAATAATCTTTTCTTTAATAAGTGTCTTTTTTATGCTTTGGTCTTTTTTTTGAATTTTTTTTTTGTTTATATTAATTACTGCATATAAATAGAGGATTGCAATCTTTGAAATGGTTCAAAGATAATAGCATCGGGGGGTTGCACAACTTTTATTAAAAGAAATTACAGTCCCACATCGTGTATTAAGAAAACTTAAGAATACTCGTCTTACAAAATGAAAGTTCATGGGCAAGCTATAATAATAATAATAATAATAATAATAATAATAATAATTTCATTTAATTAGTACTATAATGATTATTTAATTTTCATATTGTATATATTTTAATGATGTTGGTCATATTTTTCTTTTTAAAAACAAATGCTATTTTTTCATGTTCGTAACGAACACGTATGTACTTTTAAAAAGGTTTTAACTTTAATCGTTCATTTATACTTGCTTGCTTATATTCCAACCGAATATAAACGAACATAAATAGATTTAAGTAAACAAAAAAAAAACTACATATTTGATTAAAAAAAAGCACATAAGCATATTTGATTTAATACGGGATGCAAGATCGTGAAAAGTTAACATTTCGCAGTTGTATTTCCGAGTTAATATGTTCCTTTTTGTTACAGTCTTACATGCTACAAAAGTGGGGTCTCAAAGGTTGTCTTTCAATTATATAAAGCACCGGTTGTAATATTCCAAGTTTTGTCAGTATTTTGTTTAATTAAATTATAGAAGATAAATGTAATTATCTAAAATATGAGGGGGGATAAGTGTCATTATATGAAAAGTTAAACATGAAACCCTACCTCTATTTATAAATATAGTCACCATCTCATTATAACCATCTTGGCCTCCAACCTCATTCAAACCCAAATTCCCGTTTTTGAGAGAACAACCCACAAAGATCCGATGATTCCTGGAGATATAACCGTCGGTCGGTCTCAAATTTAACCGAGTGCTTATGGCATATAAACGGAGATTCCCACCGATCAGATCTTCGATCTAAGGTCGGGAAGTCCGTTATTTATCAGCAAAAACGTAACAACTAAAAATGAAGATTTTCGGCAACTTTTTAGTTTTCCGGCAACTATAACAGCTAAAAATGTATCATGTAGGCATGTAATCTTTCTTTCATAAAAACCATATAAAATATACCTTAAACCCATAATAATAATAATAATAATAATAATAATAATAATAATAGTAGTAGTAGCAATAATAATAAAAATCAACAACAAATTCTTTAAAAGTAAAGAAAACGTATCAGGTAGGTATAAGTAATCTTTCTTTTCTAAAAACCATACATAATCTATAAAATATTCATAATAATAATAAAATGAACAAGAAATGCTAAGAAAACAAACAAAGAGTATCTATTTATGTTAATAATAATAACAATATTGAATGTAACTAAAGAAGATTAAAAAAAATATATCAGTAAACCCTAATCTTCAAAGAAAACTCTATATTGAGTACGTAAACCCTAATCTTGGCTAATTAAGAACGAACAATAAAGAAACTAGAAAGGCTTGCAGCAGAATTGTAGAAGAAGAAGAAAGACTAAAACTTGAAGTTGTGTAATCCACCGAGAAGAAAACAAGAAACAGAGAAAACAATATTATTCAACATGAAACCCATTGCCGTTGTACGATCGAGAGAGAGAGAGAGAGAGAGAGAGATTCTGATTTGCGAGGGATAAACAAGAACGAGCGCATATTTTGAGAAATAGAAATTTTTCAATATTATTATTATATATGTTTTGAGACGTGATGTATTTAAAAATATACATCTTTTTAGCATCAAATAATCTCTAAAAACTACAACTTCTATCGTATAATATAGTTAAAATAACTACTTATCATGTTAAAATGTATTTTCAGGTGAATCCAAGCCTCAAACGAAGAAACGAATGAAAAGCCAAAGAAAACAGCAAAACATGGGGCTGTGCTTCAGGAAACATGGGGCTGTGCTTCAGGAAATATGGGGCTGTGCTTTCAGGAAACATGGGGCTGTGCTTTTGGAAACACGGGGCTGTGCTTTTGGAAGCACGGGGCCGTGCTTCTGGTCAATTTTCAGAAAAGACAAAAAATCTACAAGAAAAGACAAAATAGTGAACAGCTGGACACGGGGTCGTGCTTTTGGAAGCACGGGGCCGTGCTTACCTTTCAAAAACGACAAAAACAATTAGCACATGTCACTAAAAAGCACGGGGGCGTGCCTCGGGAAGCACGGGGCCGTGCTTACCTCTCAGAAACGACAAAAGAATTAGCACATGTCACTAAAAAGCACGGGGGCTTGCCTCAGGAAGCACGGGGCCGTGCCTACCTTCCAGAAACGACAAAATAAATCTGGCACATGTCATAAAAATACACGGGGGCGTGCTCATCAAGCACGGGGCCGTGCCTCACTATCCAGATTGCCTATAAATAGTGGCTCATGTTGCACTCATTTGGTGTTTCTTGAAAAAAGTTCTATTCGGTTTTCACTTATAAAAACACACACTAACACTCACATAGAAGACTTAGTGAAGAGTTTGAAGGCTTGGAGGTCATCACCATCAACCATCATCATCATCCATCATCATCACCATTAAGGAGGAAGATTCATCTACATTTGGTTAGATTGTTTCAAGTTTAATCATGTATTTGTTATCATCATTCATCTTAATGTTTATCATCATGCTTATTATGAGCTAAACTCCTTTTACCATCTAAAATCTATGAAGAAGCTTTGTTTGATGATTATATAAAACATGTGGGTTAGTCTAGTAAAGTACATGGTTATATTACAATTATCTTTTGATGAGAAATGTTTCACCATCTTAAATCACTAATTCAAAGTTGGTGGTTGTCAATCCCATTGGCAATCGTTCATGATCGATTCATGTTCTTGAAAAATAGAAATACTTTGATACATTATCGAAACATGGATCCTTATATTGTACTTAGAAATGATGAGATATAAGTTATGATGTATTTCTTTAAACCTTGGTAATCCGAAAATGGCTTTGCTTAGGATATCAAATTAGTTAAAGAAGTCATATGTTAATGGAATGTGTAATATAACTGTGACATTCGTCAATTTTGGGTCTCGTTTGTATTCATTTTTGTATTCGTTTATCATGTAAACCGACCCATTTTGTAAAACAAAGCTTATGATATAATCAAAATGATGGATTTTATGTTACAATATTGTTTTACACTTGTTGGGTCTTGAAAACATTCTTTTTGGTCCTTAAAACTCCTTAAAATGACTTAAACCAAACTTTAGGGACTATTATTGCCATTTACCAAAAACTTGTTTGACCATTTCAACCATCACATGCATATTTACCCTATTTTTATGAACCATACTCTTACCATTATAAAAGAAAGGCTCCATACACCATTTTGGTTGTTCATCTTCTCCAAAATCTCTCTCAAATCCAAGTATTCATCTTCAACATTTTGTTATTTTGATTTCTTAAGGTCAACTAACTATAGTCTTTCATTTTAACTTGTTCATCTAATATTACTAACACTTGAATATGGTGGTACAACATATATATAATACATCCTTTATTTGTTACTTCACCGACTCCGGTTGGTTAAGTTTCGAATGTCATAAGGCAAGGCTTCATGGAGGACTTCGTGTTCTTGATATATATATATATATATATATATATATATATATATATATATATATATACACACACACACATAACTTATTATACATATCACTTATGACTAACTTCTAACCATTTTATTTTGTTCATCTTATTTACAAGTTCCATGGTGTGGGTTTGTATAAGACTAACCTCGGTTTAACCGAAACTAGTCCAAACCGGAAACCGAACTTTTGTTTACTAGTTTTGTTAAAATAGTTGTTTAAACATGTTTATTGCTAGATTTGATTTTCAAAAATCATTTTTACAAGTTCTTTGATATTAAGCATATGGAATCCATCTATGAACTCGTTGGGAGATGGAAACCGAACTAAACCGAAACTTTTGCTTAAAAGACTTGTAGTTAACTTTTTAGTTGTAAAATTTAAGTTTTCTTCATTTATAAACCAATATACAAGTTCTATGATATTTGGGTATGTAGAAACCATCTATGAACTATTTGTGAGATGGAGACCGAACCAAACCAAACTATACCGACTTTTACTCGCTTAAGACACACAAGTATGTTTTTAGCTATCAAGACTTGTATATTTCTTTAAAAATAGTTTACAAACTGATTTTAATTATTTTCTTAAGTACTTGGAATTGTTGGATCCAACTTGATCTCATCACATAGTTTGGACCGACAAAACCGAACACTCGCTTAATGTGCGTTGTTAGGTCTAAACAATAGATCTACATACTTGGTTAAGTGTTAGTATATTTTAATGAGTTATCTCATAACAATTAATATGTTGGAAAGTTGACTTTGGGTTTGACCATTTGTCAAGACCCGAATCGACAACCCGAACACTCGTTAAAAACCCGTTTTAGTATTTTTGTCCCAAATGAACTTGCATTTTAGCATTTTTCCCACCTTATTACTTAACATTGGTTAAGTAAATATTAAGGTTAGATACTTTAACCCGGTTTCGAGCAAACTTACATTTTTAAAGGATTGTTATTATAAATTCTTAAATAGTTACATTTTAAACCTTGAACTTTAATTGTTTACTTTTTGCAACAATTATTTTATTTAAAGATCTTCAAGACAACCATTCTAAATCCAAGATTTTATTGTCATTTAGGCCTTGCTCGTTAAATTTCATCCATCCGGTTATTCATCTTTTACCGATCAAGTTTTATACTTGAATGTGAGTAACTTCATACCCTGTTTTCTATCTTTTGTTTTGGGGTGACATTTCATACTTATTCAAATCAAATGCTTTATACTTGAGTCTTAAACCACACACGTTGTTGTATATTTTACTTGAATAATTGCTCGATTTGGTGTTCTATGCTTATTTGCCTATGTGTTTATCGCTTTTGGATGGTGAAACTATAAATCCTAGACCGTTTGGTAACCCCTCATGGCAAGGTGTCGTTAACGTAATGCAATTAACGATAACTATAAAATCCTAAACTATTTGGCAACCCCTTATAGTTGGGTGTCGCTAACTTGTTAGTGATAACTATTTATCCAAGTTTATAGCTATTATTTATAGTTTTGTATACTAGTTTTGTGGCTTTTCATACTATATATCTATTGTTCAAACTTATGAATTGCTCACCAACCTTTGTGTTGATAAACTTTATCATATGAAATGTTACAGGTTTGCATCTAGGTTGATTTTGGAGTTCGGTGAAGAAAACGTCACAAATACCGTTAGGATATTAGCAAAAATGAACAATATATGATTTGCTATATTTTGTTATATTTTGTTGTATTTGACTTATGAATATTTGGTTATGTGACATTTTCAATGTTGTGAAATGAAATGTGTTTGTTAAATATTGTCGCTTTAAATAGTGTCATGCGCTTATGAGCAATCGTTGCACCCCGGCATGTTCCGCCGCCTTTGGTCGGGGTGTGACAGATTGGTATCAGAGCCATGACAATTAAGATAGGTGGTTAGACGTAACGACCTAGAATTGTTATGCTTAGGGTCCTGTACGTGTGTTCAGACGTGTTTACTCTATTTTATTGTTCATATCGCATGTTTATTTATGAACTTGTTTAAAATTCACCAATATCCTAAATGTTCACATACACACACTTTCATAGTATTTCCAAGGTATCCTTACCTTACAACGCAAAAAGTAGATTTTCATTGTGTTTTATGGATTACAAGATTAACTTGGATCCCGTTGTTTCAAATCCCTTAAAGGTTGCGTTTATATCGGGTTTTGTAGCCATCATAGAAAACGAGACATTATAAAATGACCATTTGACAAAAAGATTCCAAGGATCGAAGGTGATTTACTTACCTGGGATGGTTGAGTTATAATGCTCGTTTTCTAGGCCATAAACCGTGTTATAAATGTCAATTCTTTAAGTAGTCGAATGCGAGCGTTCCGATCGCCATCCTAATTTTTCGGTGTTAAAACAATAGGGCTACGATGATTTCGTGGACTAGTGTTTTGGCATGACGTTGTATCTCGATTTATTGTGTTATCATTGTTATTTGAGTCTAAAACATGAAAAAGTCGCGGTGGTTACGTGCACATGTTTGGACTCCAACGTGGTGTTTTATAAAACCTTTTATTTAGTGTTGGAATATCAAGTCATAGTGATTTCATGCGCGATTCTTCCGACTCTATAAATCTCAAAATCTCAAATTTACAAGCCTTAACTATCTCAAAAAAAAAAACATTTAAGTTTTGTTTACGGTTTTGTTATTTATAAACAAAGTTTTATATTTTATCTAACACTAACATCTTCTCCATACTAACTCTAGGATTCACAAATCAAAAATCGAAATCTCATTTTATTTTATACACCTTTATATTCATTTCCTTTTATCCAAAACTTATCCCATTTTCTTTATAAATGTTAGCATGCCTCCGCTAAGACGCCAACCGCGATATGACTCCACCCGACGTATGGCCGCTCTCGTCGCCAAGAAAATGGCCGCGGTGATTCCCGAACTTATGACCCAAATACAAGCAAACCAACCCGCACCCGTTGTTGCACCTATTGAACCCAAACCCGCATCCTACCTGCTTAAACAATTTACCAGTTCCAACCCGTCCGAATTCTTTGGAACCAACTGTGCGACTATCTTGTTGCAATGGTTCGAATATGTGGAGAATGTGTTTTTACACAGCGAATGCCCCGAAGCAAAAAAGACAAACTTCGCTTCAAGCATGTTTAGGGGAACCGCCCTAACATGGTGGGGTAGTGTTATGCACCATCAAGGTACGGATGTGGCCATGGCTCTTCCATGGGCCGAGCTCAAGGCACTTATGAAGAAGAAATTCTGTCCCAAACACGAGCTCCAAAAGCTTGAGGAAGAATTTTGGAACCTAAAACAAGAAAGTGGTGATAACGCCGCTTACTCGCTTCGTTTCCACGAGCTAAGTGTTCTTGTACCTCACTTGGTTACCCCACCCGAACGTGAAATTGACAAATATATTGGGGGTTTACCGATGAAAATCCGGGACTCGGTCATGAGTAGCAAACCCGCGAACCTTGAGGAAGCCATCACGTTAGCCGGTTGGCTATCGGAAAATCACGTGAAGGCGGGTACCCTAACCCTCAAGAAAGCAAGTGAGAAAGACAAGCCCGAGCCCGCTCCCCAAACCAAGGTTGAACACACACCACAAGCCATTAACTACTCAAACTCTTCCCGACACAACAACAACAACAACAACAAAAAGAAACCCAAAACCAACTACCGAAATTATGTCGTCACCCAACTTCAACCACAACAACAAACCCAAACCCTCCCTCAAAACCGAAAACCTTATGTTGGGAACTCCCCGCTATGTAACACTTGCCAACTTCACCACCCAACAAACCCGCCTTGTCGCCAATGTACCATTTGTAATCGACTTGGCCATCTCAACACCACATGTCGATCCCCACTACGAACCCAAGCAAACCAACCTAACCAACCTAACCAACCAAACCAACCAAGAACTTTTCCCCAAAATTCCCAAAACCGATATGCACCCTACCCACCAAACCAACCCCAACCACCCCGAGCTTGTTACAATTGTGGAGATCCAAACCATTTCCGCAACAATTTCCCTCGACTCACCTTTGCTAACCAAACCGTGACCGTACCTTACTACCAAACGCAAGCTTACCAAGTTCAAACCTACCAACCCCAAATTCCCCAACTCAATGCACCACTCATCCAACCCATCCAAGCACCACCTCCACCTCCACAACAAGCACCACAAGTCAACCATGGTAATCAAGGGCGAGCTTTTATGATGAATGCAAATCAAGCTCAAGTGGAAAACGATGTTGTGAATGGTATGTTTTTGGTGAACTATCATTTGGATTCTATTTTATTTGATACCGGTGCCGATAGAATTTTTATTTATTTGAAATTTGAGTCGAAACTTGCGATGTCTCGAACTAAACTTTCCCGACCGTTCTCTGTTGAAGTCGCCAATGGAAATTCTATTACCATCAATTCCGTCGTCCGCGATTGTTCTCTTATTCTTTCTAAGCATAAATTCTCCATTGATCTCATCCCGATGCAAATGGGTAGCTTCGATGTCATAGTAGGCATGGATTGGTTATCTTTGCACCGTGCCGAAGTCGTTTGTTTTGATAAATTCATTCGCACCCCGCTCGTCAACGGTAAAATTCTTAAGGTCTTTGGAAACGCAACGCCCCGAAGGCTAAATCTCATGTCGTGTGCTCAATCGCAAAAGTACCTACGCCAAAAGTATGTTCCGTTTCTAGCTCTCTCGGTGAAAAAAGACAAAAAGGAAAGGAAGATTCAAGATATTCCTATTGTTCGTGATTTCCTTGATGTCTTTCCCGATGATGTTACCGGTCTTCCTCCCGTTCGTCCGATTGAATTCCAAATCGATCTTGTGCCCGGCGCGATGCCCGTGGCCAAGGCTCCTTATTGTCTAGCCCCGTCGAAAATGCAAGAATTGTCAAACCAACTCGAAGAACTTTCAGATAAAGGCTTCATTCGTCCAAGCTCTTCTCCTTGGGGAGCTCCCGTTCTCTTCGTGAAAAAGAAGGATGGTTCGTTTCGTATGTGCATTGATTATCGTGAACTTAACAAGCTTACTATTAAAAATCGTTATCCATTGCCACGTATCGACGACTTATTCGACCAACTTCAAGGTGCAACTTGTTTCTCCAAAATTGATCTTCGATCGGGTTATCATCAATTGCGTGTTCGCGAAGAAGACATTCAAAAACCGCTTTCCGTACTCGATATGGACATTTCGAATTTTTGGTTATGCCATTCGGGTTAACAAATGCACCCGCGGTATTTATGGACCTCATGAATCGCGTATGCAAACCATTCCTTGATAAATTCGTTATTGTCTTTAATGATGAGATCCTTATCTTTTCTAAATCCAAAGCCGAACATGAACATCATTTGCGTTCCATTCTCGAGCTCCTTAGAAACGAACAACTCTATGCAAAATTCTCCAAATGTGAATTTTGGCTCGAGGAAGTTCAATTTTTGGAACATATCATAAACGACAAATGTATTCATGTTGATCCCGCTAAATTTGAGGCCGTTAAGGATTGGAAAACTCCAACGACTCCCACGGAAATTCGATCCTTCCTCGGTTTGGCCGGATATTATCGTCGTTTCATTCGGAATTTTTCCAAAATCTCTTTGCCTCTTACCTCTCTCACCCATAAGGGACAACCCTTCGATTGGGGTTCGAAGCAAGAGGAAGCCTTTTGTACTCTCAAGGACATGCTTTGCAATGCTACCGTTCTAACCCTTCCCGATGGAAACGAAGATTTTGTTGTATTTTGCGATGCCTCCTATCAAGGCCTTGGTTGTGTTCTTATGCAACGAGGTCAGGTAATCGCATACGCATCAAGGCAACTTAAGGTCAACGAGAAGAGCTATACGACTCACGATCTCGAACTTGGTGCCGTCGTTTTCGCTCTCAAAATCTGGAGACATTACCTTTATGGAACAAAATGTGTGGTTTTTACCGATCATAAAAGCCTTCAACACATTTTTGACCAAAAAGATCTCAACATGAGACAACGACGATGGGCCGAATTACTTAGTGATTACGATTGCGAGATTCGCTACCACCCCGGTAAAGCGAATGTTGTCGCCGATGCCTTAAGTCGAAAGGTTAATGTTAAATCCGTTCTGCTTCTAAGCGTCATTGTTCAAACCGATCTTCAAATTCGTATCTTTCAAGCTCAACGTACCTCCGTCGAAGAAGGAAATATGTACGACGAAATGTCATGTGGAGCCGAACTTCAACTCGAAACCAAACCCGATGGCCTTTTGTATTTTCTCAATCGTTTGTGGGTTCCCGATCGCGATGACATTCGTACTTGTATTCTCGACGAAGCTCATAATTCTCATTATTCCGTTCATCCCGGTGCGGATAAGATGTATTTCGATCTTCGTGCCACCTTTTGGTGGCCGGGTATGAAAAAGGACGTAGCGTTGTTTGTATCTAAATATCTTACTTGCTCGAAAGTCAAAGCCGAACATCAAAGACCTTTTGGTCTACTCGAGCAACCACCGATTCTCGTTTGGAATTGGGAAGAAATTGCTATGGACTTTATCATCAAATTACCCAAAACCCAGAAAGGCAACAATAGCATTTGGGTGGTCATTGATCGATTAACCAAATCTGCTCATTTCATTCCGATTCGCGAGAAGTACTCTGTCGAGCAGCTTGCTCAAATCTATGTTCGGGAAATCGTGTGTCGACATGGTTTGCCATTGTCTATCATCTCCGATCGCGATGCCCGTTTTACCTCTCATTTTTGGCGATCTCTTCAAGAATCTTTGGGAACACGTCTCGATCTTAGCACCGCTTATCATCCTCAAACGGACGGTCAATCCGAACGTACAATCCAAAAACTCGAGGATATGCTACGAGCATGTGTTCTTGATTTTGGTGGGAATTGGGATTCTCATCTTCCGTTCATCGAGTTCTCCTACAACAATAGCTACCACTCTAGCATTGATGTGGCTCCTTTTCAAGCTCTTTACGGTCGTAAATGTCGTTCCCCGATTTGTTGGAACGAAATCGGTGAAGCTCAAATCACGGGACCCGAGATTGTCCAAGAAGCCACCGATGTCATTAATCAAATCCGTAAGAATCTCCTAGCGGCTAGAAATCGTCAAAAGAGTTACGCCGATATACGGCGAAAACCTATCGAATTTAATGTTGACGATATTGTCCTTTTAAAAGTATCTCCTTGGAAGGGGGTAGTCCGTTTTGGAAAAAAGGGTAAACTAGCTCCTCGTTTCGTTGGTCCTTTTAAAATCCTTGAACGTGTTGGGAAGGTGGCTTATCGACTTGAACTACCGGAAGAACTCGCCGGTGTTCATCCGACTTTTCATGTATCAAATCTTAAGAAGTGCTTAGCCGAGGGTAATCTCCATATACCTCTCGACGAAGTACATGTCGATGAGTCGATGATCATGGTTGAACGACCCGTTGAGATCATGGATCGCAGCGAGAAGAAAACCAAGTGTAGTCGTATTCGGTTAGTCAAAGTTCGATGGGAATCACGTCGTGGCGCGGAGTTCACTTGGGAACGAGAAGACACAATGAAGGAGAAGTATCCACACTTGTTTTCATCATCATCATCTTAATTTCGGGACGAAATTTCCTAAAGTAGGGGATACTGTGACATTCGTCAATTTCGGGTCTCGTTTGTATTCGTTTTTGTATTCGTTTATCATGTAAACCGACCCATTTTGTAAACCAAAGCTTATCATATAATAAAAATGATGGATTTTATGTTACAATATTGTTTTACACTTGTTGGGTCTTGAAAACATTCTTTTTGGTCCTTAAAACTCCTTAAAATGACTTAAACCAAACTTTGGGGACTATTATTGCCATTTACCAAAAACTTGTTTGACCATTTCAACCATCACATGCATCTTTTCCCTATTTGTATGAACCATACTCTTACCATTATAAAAGAAAGGCTCCATACACCATTTTGGTTGTTCATCTTCTCCAAAATCTCTCTCAAATCCAAGTATTCATCTTCAACATTTTGTTATTTTGATTTCTTAAGGTCAACTAACTATAGTCTTTCATTTTAACTTGTTCATCTAATATTACTAACACTTGAATATGGTGGTACAAAATATATATAATACACACCCCTTGTTTCCTTTATTTGTTACTTCACCGACTCCGGTTGGTTAAGTTTCGAATGTCATAAGGCAAGGCTTCATGGAGGACTTCGTGTTCTTGATATATATATATATATATACACACACATAACTTATTATACATATCACTTATGACTAACTTCTAACCGTTTTAGTTTGTTCATCTTATTTACAAGTTCCATGGTGTGGGTTTGTATAAGACTAACCTCGGCTTAACCGAAACTAGTCCAAACCGAAAACCGAACTTTTGTGTACTAGTTTTGTTAAAATAGTTGTTTAAACATGTTTATTGCTAGATTTGAGTTTCAAAAATCATTTTTACAAGTTCTTTGATATTAAGCATATGGAATCCATCTATGAACTCGTTGGGAGATGGAAACCGAACTAAACCGAAACTTTTGCTTAAAAGACTTGTAGTTAACTTTTTAGTTGTAAAATTTAAGTTTTCTTCATTTATAAATCAATATAAAAGTTCTATGATATTTGGGTATGTAGAAACCATCTATGAACTATTTGTGAGATGGAGACCGAACCAAACCAGACTATACCGACTTTTACTCGCTTAAGACACACAAGTGGGTTTTTAGCTATCAAGACTTGTATATTTCTTTAAAAATAGTTTACAAACTGATTTTCATTATTTTCTTAAGTACTTGGAATTGTTGGATCCAACTTGATCTCATCACATAGTTTGGACCGACAAAACCGAACACTCGCTTAACGTGCGTTGTTAGGTCTAAACAATAGATCTACATACTTGGTTAAGTGTTAGTATATTTTAATGAGTTATCTCATAACAATTAATATGTTGGAAAGTTGACTTTGGGTTTGACCATTTGTCAAGACCCGAATCGACAACCCGAACACTCGTTAAAAACCCGTTTTAGTATTTTTGTCCCAAAGGAACTTGCATTTTAGCATTTTTCCCACCTTATTACTTAACATTGGTTAAGTAAATATTAAGGTTAGATACTTTAACCTGGTTTCGAGCAAACTTACTAAAGGATTCTTAGTATAAATTCTTAAATAGTTACATTTTAAACCTTGAACTTTAATTGTTTACTTTTTGCAACAATTATTTTATTTAAAGATCTTCAAGACAACCATTCTAAATCCAAGATTTCATTGTCATTTAGGCCTGCTCGTAAAATTTCATCCATCCGGTTATTCAACTTTTACCGATCAAGTTTTATACTTGAACGTGAGTAACTTCATACCCCGTTTTCTATCTTTTGTTTTTGGGGTGACATTTCATACTTATTCAAATCAAATGCTTTATACTTGAGTCTTAAACCACAAATTTTGTTGTATATTTTACTTGAATAATTGCTCGATTTGGTGTTCTATGCTTATTTGCCTATGTGTTTATCGCTTTTGGATGGTGGAACTATAAATCCTAGACCATTTGGCAACCCCTCATGGCAAGGTGTCGTTAACGTAATACAATTAACGATAACTATAAAATCCTAAACTATTTGGCAACCCCTTATAGTTGGGTGTCGCTAACTTGTTAGTGATAACTATTTATCCAAGTTTATAGCTATTATTTATGGTTTTGTATACTAGTTTTGTGGCTTTTCATACTATATATCTATTGTTCAAACTTATGAATTGCTCACCAACCTTTGTGTTGATAAACTTTATCTTATGAAATGTTACAGGTTTGCATCTAGGTTGATTTTGGAGTTCGGTGAAGAAAACGTCACAAATACCATTAGGATATTAGCAAAAATGAACAATATTTGATTTGCTATATTTTGTTATATTTTGTTGTATTTGACTTATGAGTATTTGGTTATGTGACATTTTCGATGTTGTGGAATGAAATGAGTCTGTTAAATATTGTCGCTTTAAATAGTGTCATGCGCTTATGAGCAATCGTTGCACCCCAACATGTTCCGCCGCCTTTGGTCGGGGTGTGACAATAACCTACATAAATCAACCAAGGGGAGGTTGTGTGAGTTAACTACAACCACCCGAAGTTGTTAGAATTGGTATTTGAGAAATCGAAGTCAATCATAATCTTTCTACTTTACGAAACTACTTGCCAACTTAAATTGACATTATTGAGGTGGCACGACATTAAGAAAGGATGGACTTTAAAATGCGCATGCTACCTCCTTCGTGCCAAAGATGCTCACTTAAGGCTTAAGGCGATATCTATCATATATTATTACGGCAAGTCTACCACATGTTTATATATCAATTATCAATGCTAAAATGGAGTGGATTATTGAACTTAGATGGTAACCTTCGCATAATTGAACAAATCGTTAGAATCTCTTGTCTTGGTCACCTATATATTATATATAAGTATTTACATTTTATAAAAAGTTCACAAAAATTAACCCCAAAATGACTAAAACCTTCGATTAAAGTAAAACAACGATTTATCATTAGAATCATTTGTGTCCACGGATCGATACTTGGTTCTTACCAATACTATTCTACATATACGATAGGTACACTTGCCTATTTTGTGTGTGTTTAGTCTTTGTAGAAATCACTTTTATAAATTTAAAACACGATCTTGTGCAAAAGCAAATCATCCCATCCTATCGTATTTTATACCACACGCACGCACACATCAAAGTTTTTGGCGCCGTTGCCGGGGACACGGTACGTTTCTAAGAACGATCCAAGTTTTAATTTAATCATTGTCTATAATTGTATAAATTTTTAACTTCTATTTTATTTTATCTTTATTTTTTTTACTAAATATTAAAATACATACTTTTGCGGCTAGCCTACTTTTTACATTTATTTACCTTACCTTACTCTAGCTTAATTAATTTAGTCTTTAGTTTAGTTTAAAATAGCATAGCGTAACTCGTAGTTTAATATTAGACTAACCTTTAGGTACTAACTTTAACTAACTTTTACTTTAGTGTTTAATTTTGATTTAGTCCCATGTATGTCCTCTACTTTTGAGCCTGAGCTTGTTTCTCCAATTTCTGAACCGGAACGACTCTTTCGACGACGAACTCGTAAACGGACTATAGAAACCGCCGAAGCAATCAAAGACGAATCAGTAGACGCCACCACATCAGGAGAAAATCAAACAGAAGAAATGATGGCGGCCCAGAACAATGAGCCGAACATGAGCCAGTATGCCAAGCAAACTCTCGAAGGCTACGGCAATGGAGTGGCTCCACCCGAAATCACCGAAAATATCGAAATCAAATCAAGCACCATTCATATGGTAGAAAATTCAGTTCAATTTCATGGTCTCCTCGACGAAGACCTTCTTTCTCACATATCTCGATTCTTACGAATCTGCAGAACCTTTAAAATCCAGAACTGTTCAGACGATCAAATCAAACACAAACTCTTTCCTTTCTCTCTAAGGGGTCAAGCCCTAGAATGGATAGAATCTATATCCTCTAGTTCCATCACCACTTGGGACCAGATGGTTGAACAGTTTCTCCTCAAATATTTTCCGCCTGATAAAACTGCCAAATACCGAGCTAGCATTACTGGATTCCGGACCGATTATGATGAATCGTTACACGCAGCATGGGAAAGAGACAAAAGTCTTCTGAGAAGATGTCCACATCATGGACTGAGCGTATGGTTACAAGTTCAAACTTTCTTTGACACACAATCTAGTCAAAACAAACAGGCCATCGACCAAATCACTGGTGGAGACCTGGGATCCAAATCACCTAACGAAGCATTTGAAGTCCTGGAGAAAGCCGCAAAGAAGAGTTTTGCTTACAACCCACCAAGATCTACACCTACCCATAAAGGAATACACCACATTGATTCCAACACTCTTGTCACAGCACTGATTGAAGCCCTTTCTAAAAAATTCGAACAACTTCAAGCAGAACTATCAAAAACCAGACTCACCTGTGACACTTGTGGAGGAAATCATAATATGAGTGACTGTAAACAAGTCATCATGGCCATGGAAGAAGTCGATTTCATCGCCCTACAGAACAACGCTTTCAGCAACAACTACAATCCAGGATGGAGAAACACCCGAATTTCAGCTGGAAAGATGGAGGCAACACTCAACCTTTACCCGGATTTGAAAACAGACCAATGAATCAACCCTTCCAGCCTAAACCTCAATTCCAAGATCAAAGTCCAGTAACCATCAAAACCCAAGCTACTCAAAGATCGAAGAGATGTTAATCCAACTCATAACCAAAACAAATGAAGCAGAGAAGAAGGCCGACTCAAGAGCTGTTGATATCAGCGGAGTATTGTTAAAACTTGAAGCCGACCTCAAAAGTCAACAAGCATCATTGCGGTATCTAGAAACTCAGATCGAACAGATTGCCCGACAATTGTCAGAAAGATCACCCGACGCTTTTCCAGGCAACACTATAACAAACCCAAATGCAGCAGCCAACTCTGTTACATTAAGAAGTGGCACAACCACTGTTGCCTCACCAACTTCAGAACCAGTTATGGAAAAGGAATCCCCTAAGAAAATGTAGGAAAGACTGATCCCGACAGGCACTGTACAACCTAAGGAACCAGTCCGAACTTATGTTCCACCTATTCCATACCCTGGACGGCTAAAACAAGAGAGATTGGAAGCTCAGTACGGGAAGTTTTTAGAACTCTTCAAACAACTCCACATCAACATCCCTTTCGTCGTAGCCATTGCTCAAATGCCGAACTATGCAAAGTTTCTCAAAGAAGTGTTGACCAACAAAAGGAAGCCGGAGGAGCTCTCACATGTCACCTTGAGTAAAGAATGTTCAGCTGTCCTCCAAAGCAAGCTGCCGCCAAAAATGACCGATCCAGGGAGTTTTACTATCCCTTGTCTCATAGGAACTTTGTCTGTTAGCAATGCCCTGGCTGACCTAGGAGATAGTATTAATTTAATGCCTTATGCGGTTTTTGCAAAACTAGGGATAGGAGAACCAAAGCCCACCCGCATGAGCATTCAGTTAGCTGACCGATCTGTTAAATATCCTCGGGGCATTGTTGAAAACATGCTTGTCAAAATAGACAAGTTTGTTTCCCAAGTAGATTTTGTGATTCTAGACATGGAGGAAGACAAAAGTGTACCTCTGATTTTAGGAAGACCCTTTTTAGCCACCGCAAAGGCTATAAGTGATGTTTTCACCGGCAAACTCACTCTCAGGGTCAATGACGAGGCAATCACTTTTGACATAGGAAAATCTATGCAATATCCGCAACATCACGATGACACATTATACTGTGTCGATATAATCGATTCTATCGTGAGTTGCTGTGTGCGAAAATCTTCCATTAATACCTCATTAGAAACGCAAATCTTAACTGACACTATTACCAAACCCAATTTAGAAAATGATAATCTCAATACTATCAATAACTATCAGGATACATCAGAAATAGTATATGAGATCACTGAATGTAATGAAAAATCAAAACCATCAATTAAAGAACCACCAGCCTTAGAGTTAAAAGAATTACCAAAACATCTCGAATACGCCTTTCTAGAAAAAGACTCTCAACTTCCAGTAATTATTTCATCTCACCCTTCTCAAAAAGAGAAAGACGAACTTCTTAAGGTTCTCAAAAACCATAAGAAGGCTATCGCATGGAATATCATGGATATCAAGGGCATCAGTCCCTCCTTTTGTACTCACTAAAATCCTCATGGAAGAAGAATACAAACCCGTGGTCCAACATCAAAGACGTCTCAATCCCAACATGCAAGATGTGGACTGCTTGATGCCGGATTAATCTACCCAATCTCGGATTCACCTTGGGTAAGTCCAGTTCAAGTAGTACCCAAGAAAGGAGGAATCGGTCGTAATGAACGAGAAGAACGAGTTGATACCAATGAGAACCATCACAGGCTGGCGAGTTTGTATTGATTACTAAAAGCTTAATGACGCCACAAGAAAAGATCATTTCCCACTTCCATTCATCGACCAAATACTTGAGCGATTATCTGGGAAAATGTTCTACTGTTTTCTTGATGGATTCTCCGGATACTTTCAAATTCCCATCGCTCATGAGGATCAGGAGAAAACCACCTTCATATGTCCGTATGGAACCTTCGCCTACCGAAGAATGCCATTTGGATTATGTAATGCTCCAGCCACCTTCCAACGTTGCATGGTGGCCATCTTTCATGAAATGATCAAGCACTCTATGAAAGTTTTCATGTACTACTTCTCATTCTTCGGAGACTCCTTTGATCATTGTCTGAAAAACCTAGACAAAATGTTGGCTAGGTGTGAAGAAGTAAACTTAGTACTCAACTGGGAAAAATGTTATTTTATGGTCAAAGAAGGCATCGTTCTAGGTCACAAGATATCCCAAGCAGGACTAGAAGTTGATAGGGCCAAAATAGAAACCATATCCAAACTTCCACCACCAACTTCAGTCAGAGCCATTAGAAGTTTTCTTGGTCACGCAGGCTTCTACCGCCGCTTCATAAAAGACTTCTCCAAAATTGCTAGACCTATGACCAAACTTCTAGAGAAATACGCACCATTCGTTTTCTCTGAAGAATGTGTTGAATCATTCAACATATTAAAAGACAAACTTGTCAACGCACCAATCATGACTACACCCGATTGGACCCTTCATTCGAGATCATGTGCGATGCAAGTGACTTTGCAGTTGGAGCCGTACTCGTACAACGCAAAGAAAAACATTTTCACCCAATTTACTATGCTAGTAAAACTCTTAATGATGCACAAGAAAATTACACTACAACAGAAAAAGAGTTATTAGCAGTAGTTTTCGCCTTTGAAAAGTTTAGATCCTACCTAGTTCTTTCCAAAACCATAGTATACACCGAACATGCCACCATAAGATACCTCTTCAACAAACAATATGCAAAACCCAGACTCATCCGATGGATTCTACTACTCCAAGAATTCGACATTGAAGTTAACGACAAAAAAGGAGCAGAAAATGTAGCCGCAGGCCATCTTTCGCGCTTAGAATGCCCAGCTTCAAAAGGACACCACGAGGAAATTATCAATGATAATTTTCCACATGATGTTCTCATGCATATCCGAGCAGTCATGCAGGAGGAAGATGAAAGTCCTTGGTTTTCCGATTTCGCGAACTCTTTAGCATGTAGAATCTTAAGGAAAGGACTCACTCATCAACAGCGGAAGAAATTCTTCTCCGACCTTAAGTTCTACTTCTGGGAAGACCCTTACTTGTTTAGGATAGGTGCTGATCAGGTAGTTTGTAGGTGTGTATCAGGAAAGGAAGCCTTAGATATTCTCAAACACTGCCATGAAGGACCTACTGGGGGACACCACAGTACCGTCACCACGGTCAGAAAAGTGTTTGATGCAGGATTTTTCTGGCCCACCATATATAAAGACACACATGCTTTGATCCAAGCATGCGATGCTTGTCAAAGAGCCCGGAACATCTAAGCCAAGAATGAGATAGCTCAAAAAGGCATTCAATTTTGTCAGGTCTTTGATGTATGGGGAATAGATTTCATGGGCCATTTTCCTAACTCATTCGGAAATAAGTACATCCTAGTAGCAGTCGACTACGTCTCTAAATGGGTAGAAGCTCAAGCTCTTCCCACTAATGATGCTCGGGTTGTAGTAAGATTTCTCGAAAAGTTATTTTCACGATTCGGTACTCCAATTGCCTTAATCAGCGACAGAGGTACTCACTTCTGCAATGCCCTAATGGACAAAGTCTTAGCACGATATGGAGTTCACCACCGACTGGCAACACCATATCACCCTCAGACCAGTGGGCAAGTAGAAGTCTCAAATCGAGGAATCAAGAGGATTTTAGAAAGAACTATAGGAATGAATCGCAAAAATTGGGCAGAAAAGTTAGATGACACTTTGTGGGCCCATAGAACAGCTTACAAAACCCCCATAGGAACAACACCATTCAAACTTGTTTATGGTAAGGCATGTCATCTACCCGTAGAACTAAAACACAAAGCGTATTGGGCTCTCAGAGCAGTGAACTTTGATCTAATATCCGCCGATAAAAACCAGAAAGATCAAATTCATGAACTAGAAGAACTAAGAGCACTGGCATATGAAAATTCCTGGTTTTACAAAGAAAAGACTAAACGTTTACACGACGCTTATTTAAAAGGAAACAAAAAATTTCAAGTTGGCGATCGTGTATTGTTATACAACACACGTTTACGTCTTTTCCCAAGAAAGTTGAAATCTCGTTGGACAGGTCCACACATAGTTAATCAGTTTTTGACTACGGGACAGTCGAGATTTCAACTTCTGACGGCCACAAGTTCAAAGTTAATGGACATCGATTAAAACCATACATCGATGGACCATTCGAGACCGTCTCAAAGGTACTAATCCTCCACCAAATCCGATAAACATATTGGGAGTAGGGTATGGCCAAGACCCTGATTAAACTAGGCATCGTAAATAAATAAATAAAAATAATAATAATAATAATAATAATAATAATAATAATAATAAATATATAATAATTGTGATTTGGATGTTTGTTAGTTGTTTGCAGTTTTACTACTTAGGTACACTACAGGAAAACGGACGAAACACGGGGGACGCTCTGTCGAAAGTTCGTTAGCCCGTAGGGAAGTTCCTTTCCATTTTACCCTCCATACTTTATATGAATCTTTTTATGAATCTTTTCACATTGAGGACAATGTGAGATTCAAGTGTGGGGAGGGGAATTACTTGACCAACTGATTGCTCAACTAATTATAAGATTCTCTAATAACAAAATTTTTGTAGCAAACAAAGATTAGCTTTATAACAAAACCTAAAGAAAAATCCAAGAAAATTTTTTGCAAATAACCAACTACTAATCTACTATAACCAAAGAAAAGTGAAAAAGTAAAAAGAAGTTTTGTAATACCGAGAAGAAATTTATGCAAAATATGGCGTTTATACCAAATTCCTCCGTTACTGTGAGATAAACCTCATGCCATATAAATATTTTTTCGGAAGCTTTGAGTGAGTCACATGTTTCGTGTGATTTAGAACTTGTCGCAATTATTCATTTCAAGACCGCACGAAGCATTGTATAAGGAAGAAGGTAATATTGTCACAATCCCATCAAACCATTCTTCAAATCACAAAACCATAAACCTTACCATACCACTTTATCCATCTCACAGGCAAATACAACACTGGTTTTTTACCGGCAGACCCTAAAGAACTGGAAATGCATTCTTTCGATTTCAATTTCCTTTGTTGCATACATTTCGCAAAAACCTATGTTGCCTCCAGAACTTAGGGAGAGAATCTTTCTCTTTAGCAATGAGGTAAGGAAAAAGTGGCGCCAAGATAAACAAAGGCCACCAATCTGTGGAATTTCCAAAAACGCAATGAAGAGAAGAGCAAAAAGATATGAACAATGCTTAGGTTGCGGAAACTGGTCCCACAAAGGAAGATGTAGAAAAAGTCAAACTCAGTCTCAGCATGAATATACCGAACTAATGAGGGTGGGAGCTATTAGGCTCAAAGCCGAACGATCCATTAAAGTTGGGAGTTGTGTTCAGAGCAGGATTGAGGAAGAACTTATCCACATCCTCGACAAACTGGCCTTGACGATTTGACCTTAAAAGAGTTACTAGTTAAAAAAAATAGCAATCGGGAGAAAGTAGCTAAATGTTGAAGACATCTTAAGACTCCCGACAATCAGCAGAAGTTGTATTTACCATCCTCATTTACCTAAAACCCTTGAACCACCACCAAATACCCAAAACCAACCCATATTACCTTCTAATCTATGCAACCCTTCACAAAGGTGGAGATTTGAACTTGTTACAAGCTTATTTTCACATGTTACATCTTGACTAAGAGTGTTCACATACATATATTACAGGTATGATCAGATATAAAACCGAGAGTGAGTGAACATTGTGAGAACGTGACGTTTTGCTTAAACGGAAACTCATAAAAACAAAATCAACTTTTTATATATCACTACATATATTCCTATGATTTTAGGTTGGTTATTTTGTTCCCATTTTCTTGGAACTCTTTTGGAGATGTTTAAGTTATGGTCCTAACTTGCTATTTTAAGAGAATATTTATAAGTAGCTTGCTTGAGGACAAGCAAGGTTCAAGTGTGGGGATGTTTGATGTATATAAAAATATACATCTTTTTAGCATCAAATAATCTCTAAAAACTGCAACTTCTATCGTATAATATAGTTAAAATAACTACTTATCATGTTAAAATGTATTTTCAGGTGAATCCAAGCCTCAAACGAAGAAACGAATGAAAAACCAAAGAAAAACCAAAGAAAACAGCAAAACATGGGGTTGTGCTTCAGGAAACATGGGGCTGTGCTTTCAAGAAACATGGGGCTGTGCTTTTGGAAACACGGGGCTGTGCTTTTGGAAACACGGGGCTGTGCTTTTGGAAGCACGGGGCTGTGCTTCTGGTCAATTTTAAGAAAAGACAAAAAAATCTACAAGAAAAGACAAAATAGTGAACAGCTGGACACGGGGTCGTGCTTTTGGAAGCACGGGGCCGTGCTTACCTTTTAGAAACGACAAAAACAATTAGCACATGTCACTAAAAAGCATGGGGGCGTGCCTCAGGAAGCACGGGGTCGTGCTTACCTCTCAGAAACGACAAAAAGAATTAGCACATGTCACTAAAAAGCACGGGGGCGTGCCTCAGGAAGCACGGGGCCGTGCCTACCTTCCAGAAACGACAAAATAAATCTGGCACATGTCATAAAAATACACGGGGGCGTGCTCATCAAGCACGAGGCCGTGCCTCACTATCCAGATTGCCTATAAATAGTGGCACATGTTGCACTCATTTGGTGTGCCTTGAAAAGAGTTCTATCCGGTTTTCACTTATAAAACACACACTAACACTCACATAGAAGACTTAGTGAAGAGTTTGAAGGCTTGGAGGTCATCACCATCAACGATCATCATCATCCATCATCATCACCATTAAGGAGGAAGATTCATCTACATTTGGTTAGATTGTTCCAAGTTTAATCATGTATTTGTTATCATCATTCATCTTAATGTTTATCATCATGCTCATTATGAGCTAAACTCCTTTTACCATCTAAAATCTATGAAGAAGCTTTGTTTTACTTGATGATTATATAAAACATGTGGGTTAGTCTAGTAAAGTACATGGTTATATTACAATTATCTTTTGATGAGAAATGTTTCACCATCTTAAATCACTAATTCAAAGTTGGTGGTTGTCAATCCCATTGGAAATCATTCATGATTGATTCATGTTCTTGAAAAATAGAAATATTTTGATACATTATCGAAACATGGATCCTTATATTGTACTTAGAAATGATTAGATATAAGTTATGATGTATTTCTCTAAACCTTGGTAATCCGAAAATGGCTTTGCTTAGGATATCAAATTAGAGAAGTCATATGTTAATGGAATGTGTAATTATAACCTACATAAATCAACCAAGGGGAGGTTGTGTGAGTTAACTACAACCACCCGAAGTTGTTAGAATTGGTATTTGAGAAATCGAAGTCAATCCTAATCTTTCTACTTTACGAAACTACTTGCCAAGTTAAATTGACATTATTGAGGTGGCATGACATTAAGAAAGGATGGACTTTAAAATGCGCATGCTACCTCCTTCGTGCCAAAGATGCTCACTTAAGGCTTAAGGAGATATCTATCATATATTATTACGGCAAGTCTACCACATGTTTATATATCAATTATCAATGCTAAAATGGATTGGATTCTTGATCTTAGATGGTAACCTTCGCATAATTGAACAACTCGTTAGAATCTCTTGTCTTGGTCACCTATATATTATATATAAGTATTTACATTTTATAAAAAGTTCACAAAAATTAACCCCAAAATGACTAAAACCTTCGATTAAAGTAAAACAACGATTTATCATTAGAAACATTTATGTCCACGGATCGATACTTGGTTCTTACCAATACTATTCTACATATACGATAGGTACACTTGCCTATTTTGTGTGTGTTTAGTCTTTGTAGAAATCACTTTTATAAATTTAAAACACGATCTTGTGCAAAAGCAAATCATCCCATCCTCTCATATTTTATACCACACGCACGCACACATCAAGACGCACCGCCTTTTATTATTATTATTATTATTATTATTATTATTATTATTATTATTATTATTATTATTATTATTATTATTATTATTATTATTATTATTATTATCTATATTTATATTATTAAGGATGAGTGAAGGACAACCATAGAACTTTCAAATGCACTAAATTTGTTTTTGTACTGTTAGTTTTGTTAACTGTGATGATGAATTTGTTTATTATTATTTGGGTGCTGGTGCGTTGGTTAGGCCAAAAGGCATAACCGAAAACTCGTAGTGACCATACCGTGTTCTGAAAGCCGTCTTAGAGATATCTTCTTCGTGCACTCTTAGCTGATGGTAACCAGATCGTAGATCGATCTTCGAGTAGTAACTCGATCCTTGAAGCTGGTCAAACAAATCATCGATTCGGGGTAAAGGATAACGGTTCTTGACCGTCACCTTGTTCAACTCCCGGTAGTCGATACACATTCGGAAAGTCCCGTCCTTCTTTCGGACAAACAAGACAGGGGCTCCCCATGGCGATGAGCTAGGTCGGATAAAACCCTTATCCAACAAATCTTGCAACTGTGTGGACAGTTCCTGAAGCTCCGCCGGTGCGAGCCGATACGGGGCTCGGGCTATGGGTGCTGCACCGGGTGTCAACTCGATTTGAAATTCGACTTGACGAATAGGAGGGAGTCCAGGCGAATCCTCCGGGAAAACTTTCGGAAAATCTCGCACAACCGGTATATCTTCGATTCGCTTCTCATCCGCGGGTTTCTCAGTAATATGCGCCAAAATTGCCGTATCCCGTTAAGTAATTATTAGACTTGTTTGACCTGTTCGACCCATGTGACGTGTTTGTTTTTAGCTATTCAACCCATTTGACTTTTTGACCCCCCTCTTTTTAGGGGTCGTATGGTTCTTGGAATTGCCCGGGATATAAAATTGGGTAAATAAGCAATCCCAAACACACCCATATGTATATATATAGCCATTTGCTTTACTAAATTGTGCAGCCTTTAATCCTTTCTTCCACATATATTCACTGTCAACCTTCTGCACATTTACGTTACAAGTAAATTAGTGTGTGGTCTGAACCAACAAGCTTGAGTATTCATCTCTTTAGGCAATCAGAATCAAAAACAGTTTTCTCACAATGAAAAGTCATAAGAGTCATGTTTGATTCATATCCAAAGCAACCGTGTAATGAAACGCAAACTAGAACAATTTCCATTTTCTCAAGGGTAAGTCTTGTTCTTCTAATCGATAATACCCTGCCACTAATAGAAAAGGCGGATTCCGAAGCTACCATAAAAGCTTGGACGGTTAGTAGATCTCTGGCATGGAGGATAATATCGGAAAATCGGCTTCCTTTCCTTTCCACCAAGCCAAGATGTCAAAATCAGTCAAGCCTTCGTGACTCATAACCGAAAAGAAATTTGTTCCGCCATACCTCCTGAGCTCACTACTTGGTGTGCTACCTCCAGCCCGTTTAGTATTATCTGTACTTAATATTTGAACAAAACTACCCCACCCGATACCTCAGTTTCCCGAAGTACTAGAACCCGCAGACGACAATGAATCTTGTAACGATGACGTGGTACCATATTTTGCCAAATATGCATCATACATATTTTGAAAAACATTAGTAAAATTTTTTATTGCATTTTTTGAAAAAAAAAACATTACCATCACACAAACCCAAATTAATAGTTATATATTGAATTAACAATTCAACACCATTTACGTTTAAGCATGGACACGTCTCACTTGCCATTAATGGACATTGAGGTTGATGAACAGTTGAATTACATCAAGCAGACAATCGAGATAGTTGATGGCAAGGAGAAGCAACTTCGTCACAAGGTTATACCCTTAGTAAAAGTGATATGGAAACATCGCAAAGGACGGACGCTACATGGGAAGTTGAAGAAGAGATGCGCAAGTTTTATTCGAATTTATTTATGTAATAGTTAGGTTTCGGGGACGAAACCTCTTTAAGGAGGGTAGACTTGTAACATCCCGTTTTCTAGTTTCAGTTAATAAATGAAAATACGAGTTATTATGAGTCGGGCTAGTGTTGGATTAAATGGATATGGGTTATGGACTTGGGTTATAAAAGAAAGAAGGAAAGACCATGGGCTTAAGCCCATGATCCATAATTATATAAGTCATAATTACCCATTTAATTTCATTTCACACATATTCCATACACCACCAAAACACACACTTAAGCTTTCTCTCTAGTTTCTTCCTTTCTCTAAACCGAAACCAAGAAGGAAAACCGATCCCGATCCAAGGTAATAATAGTATGATGTTTTATGAACTTAAACCCGTTAGATTTATCCACAAAACGACGAGCTGACACCGTTAAACCGTTAAGTCATGAGATCCGGGTAGAATCGGGTATAAACCGAAGCTAATATGAGCTTAGGGATCACCCTAGCTCAGATCTGGATCGAACGGGACGAAAAAAGATGAAAAATGGTGGAAAACGAGTCAGGTCTCGTTTTCCCGACGAAGTCGCGGTTTTCCGGCGACGACGGCGACGGAAAATGGCGTACGGGGTTAGCGAAATGTCAGAGAATGTTTATGACATTCTCTGACCTAACCCTAATTCGTTAACGGAGAGTTAACGAACTAGGGGTAATTCGTCTGATGATTCGTTAAAGGAAGCCTAACGAACTAGACCTGGTTCGTGTTCAAATTCGTTAAGGATAAGATAACGAACTAACTCCCAGTTCGCTTTGACCATTCTTTAAAAGAGAGAACGAATTAGAAGGTACAATTCGCTACATGGACTGGTTCGTTATATGGACTGATTCGTCAAAGGACCAGTTCGTCAGAGGGTCCAAATCGTTATAAGGACCAGTTCGTTATGATAACCCAATTCGTTAATAACCAAGTAACGAACTAGAAGTTTGATATAATGACAGAACAGTCCCTGGACTTGAGAAGAATGGTTTAATTACAAAGAAACCTCGAACTTTATAAGTTAGCGAATTAGAAAATAAATTAAAATCCTAATGGAAAATGTGTTAAGACATTAAAATAAAATTTTTCCAAACTGACCTGGCAGCTTAACCCCAGCCAGGGGCTCTGCCCCTTGGACCCTGCTAGGGCCTGCCGCCCATAGGAACCCGCTGCCAGGGGCGCTGCCCCCCGGACCCCGTTCGTTGTGGGTTATATAAAGATAGAAATACGATATGAGTAGTAATAGTTAATTGATATATGTGATTATTGTACAGTTAGCCGAGCACAGTTCAAGAAGGGAATAACTATTAACGGTGAACGTAACCGCATTCAGGTGAGTTTCTAGCCCCATTCCTTGTTATGTTTTCGGGCCTGTGTGCATACTCGATGTGATATGTTAATACACTTATCCTAAGTGATAAGTGTTTGCCTTATGTGAATTATGTGAAAGGTATGATTGACTGCTTGTCGGTACGTGAACGATCTTTGGATATTGCACGTATTGTCAAGTTATGATTATGGATATAATGCTATGTATGATGTATGAATGGTATGTACGCATGTCACGAATGAATGTAAGAAGTAGCCAGGTATAGAAGAAAAGGGACTGAGCCCTGATAATAATCAAGGCAAAAAAGGGACTGAGCCCTAATAATACTCAAGGCAGAAAAGGGATCGAGCCCTTTATAATCTCGAGGCAGAAAAGGGATTGAGCCCTAATAATACTCAAGGCAGAAAAAGGGACCGGACCCTAATAATATTCGAGGCAGAATAGAATAATATAAAGTAGAATTTAGAATAAAGCATGAAGGAAAGAATATATACTATGTACGAAGTAAGAGAATATAAAGTATGTACGAAAGTATGAAGTAATGAATGTATGGTACGTTGTATGATTAACTAGAACTCACTCAGCGTAGGTGACTTTTAGTATGCACGCAGGTGAGTAGAATGAAGCAGCTCGCTTGAGGGGAACACGTGGCAAACGAATAAGAGACTGGCATCCGAAGACTCCAGACGTTTATTAATTTATGTTTAAATTTGAAGGACAATGTGTTTATTAAGACAAGTTATGGATTGATATGTTTTTATGAAAATTTAATATTTCGCGAATGTTTTTAATAACTCTGATGATTAGAACTATGTTTATGAGTAAATCCAACACCAAATGTAGGGCACCGGTAACGGGGCCTTACATGAACGTCAAAGTTCCAAATATTTTCATCTTTTGCTATTGACGCTTGACCTTGTGCGAGAGTGTTTTTCAACACGTTGCATGATATCGTTGAATGATTTTTTAACGTTGAGTTTGAATCGGATTTTAAAAAATCTCCGCACTTTTGCACCGAGAACGAAACGATTTATCGGTCATTATACATATATCGTAGTTGATCCATATTTCTTTGTTTCGGTTTGTGGCAACAACTTCTTGTATGGCGAGGTCGTTAGGTGAATGGGGTCGTTTGGGGGCCATTTTTGAGGGTATGTAGGCAGTGTAACAAGAACGGGTTTTATAATTTAAGAGTTGTAAGTCCCGAATCTGGATCACTACAATTATGATATCAATATGACAAGTATTGGTGCGGAATACCAATACTTGATGATTCAAGAACACAAGTAAACACAAGAACGTAATGACGAAATTGCTTCAAAACACACGTATATTAAGATAAGTCGGATGCTTAAGCACTTACAATACTTGCTCGTCCAACAACTGGTAGACTGCCAAAACTCAATAACAAACTAGTGAATGAACCACCTTTACCGTATACATAATGTCAACTATATATAGGGAAGCCAACAAACTGGCCCAAACAAACTAAAGCCCACCGAGAACACTAAGGTGTTCTCAGTTTACATAACAACCCAAACCCAAGCCCAATATAGATAAACTCAGTACAAACCACATAAACTAGGCCCAAAAATCCCCCTTGGTTTGTAGTTTTGTAATCAATCATGCTCGATTTAATCTATATCAACATCCTTCAATCCTCCTACCCAAAACTGACATCTGATGATAGAGGCGACCATAGCTGTGTATTCTTTAGCGGCTCCTTCAAAAAGTGGATCAGCTACAATCTGGAACATGCTGAGTGTCTTGATGTCCTTCTCTCCAAATTTCAACAAATCCTTAGGATCAACGAATCGGTATTGACCTTTTCCCTTTTGTAGCTTGATAATGACCGTGGCAGTAACAGAATCATAGAACCAGAACTTCATGTTCTCCAAGGTGCCATCAGGAATGGCATCTGGTACAGGAATATAAGTAGCTTTCTTTGTGGGAGGCCACATAACATTGACCATCGTCTTTCCCGTCCTTGGATCCTTAACCCCCTTTGCTTTCTTCAAGAAAGATTCTGCAGTTGTCATGTTTGGAAAGCCTCGATCAACTTCACGTTTCATGAAGTTCCAGAACTCTATACCCCGTTTGTCATTAGATGGATTGGTGAATGGAGAATTTATCAGGTCACTCAAGTCCACTTTTATCCAGGAACCAAAGTCTTTCATCTTCTTATAATATTCGGTGGTTCCTGACTTCCTCTTCACCCACCACATATTCTTATCCGCATCAAAACCCCATGATAAAACTTCCGATCGATCACCGTATTTATCAGAGAAACCTTTTTGAAGCGTAACGACGAACATGTCCGGGTGATCTGATGATTCAACATTCTGATTCGAGTTCTTCATCACCAGTAGTTTTTTCTTTCCCTTTTCAAGTAGTTTCTTTTGAAATCTATCTGATTTCTCTTTGGTGATTGGGGTTGCATCCAGGTATTGCTTAAGTGACTCTGATTCCTGTTGTCGGCTGATACCAATGTTGTCGGCTGGAAGAATAGGAGAGTCTTTGTCTTGATCAACAGTGGGAGTTTGATGAACCACATCATCATTGCTTTTAAATTCATCTCCGAATTTCTGAAATAACTTTTGTTGAAGATCAAAATACATAGCTGTTATAACTCCCATGCCAGACTGCAACTCTTTAATCTTGGAATCCTTGTCTGAGTTGCTTGCTTCAAGTTCCTGAATACGAACATCTTTAACTACTGAATCTTGTTCGAGTTCAAAGACTCGACGCTGCAATGCTTGAATGTCTACAGGGGCATTCTCAAGAACCACACCTTTACCGTTGTTCTGAAAGTAACTCTCTTGCATGGAAAGGATTTGGGCCACCTTTCTTGATGTACCTGGGCTTGACTGACCCTGAACAGCTGGGCCAGATGAACCAGAGGGAATATCTGTAGTGTCGGTGTATGGAATGTCTGTATCAAAGTCAAATTCACTAACAAAATCACGGGACAATAGATCTTGAAATGATGGCTCAGAAGTAGATGTATATGGTTCAGCTTGTGTTTCTGGAGCATGTGACTCTGGTTGAGCAGTTTGTTGTTGTGGGCTGGTGGTTGTTGTTGGCGTTGGTGTAGCGGTGGTTGTTTCGGCTTCACTATCCAACTCGCTAGATCTCGGATCAACCCTTTTTCGTTTGCGATGGATGAGATCAGCAGTTGGCTCTTCGCTATCGTCTTCCTCAATGTTTTCAGTAACTGTCTGAGGAGGTTTCAGCGCAGTTGACTGAAGTAAATCTTTGGCAGCTTCAAGGGCACTTAACTTTTCAGCATCAATAAGAGTGTCTGTTTGATGATGTTCTTCTTCATCTTCTTCGTCATCAGATATTTCAAACGTTGCAGCACGTGGTTGAGCTAGTGCCACGTGTTCGTCAGCAACCTGAGCTATGACAGGCTCATCTTCAGTCTCAGCAAATAGTCCGAATTTTTCAGAGCATTTAAACCCCGATATACCACTTTGGCCCCCTTTTTGGACTGTTTCATCAACCCAAAAGTATTGGGTCCCACTGACTTCATGTCCAAAGTTTCAACATATCTGACAAGGTCGGTGTAATGAGAATCAAAGATCATCTGTAAGAATCTTGGATACATGAGGAACATCTCCTTCTTCTTTGCTCTCAAGTTACTCATCATTTCATTGAAAACGAACTTGGAATAATTGTAATTCCAATCCATGACCAGAGAAACGATAGCAGGCATCTGAGTGTGACTGATCTCGTCTGAACCTCCCTTCCTCCCCGAGATACACGTAAAGAACGTGTGCAATAGATATCTCCAATATGGATGAAATAGCTTCTTGATTGCTGGAGGATAGGTGCCTTCGTAACCCATTCAGGTAGGAACCTCAGTAATTTCAGCAGCAGAGTACTCTGTCGGGTAATCAGGCTGATCCCCAAACATAAGGACTTCTCTAACAATGGCCGCTGTGATAACGACTGGCTTCTTCTGTACTTTGGAGTCAATTGACACGACTCCGTCTGGCCCTCGTGGATTAATTGATGCATTGTTCCAAAAATCGGTAACCATCTTCTTGCATATGACAGGGTTCTCTCGAAGGGCATCAGAGAACCTGCAAGTGTTGAGTCCGATGATCATCGACTTGAATTCCTTGTGAGCCATGGGTGGATCAAACAGATGACCAACTATGTTGTGTGTATCGACAAACTTTAATGGATTCTGATCGGCCATTTTCATAAATCCAATTTTAATTCATCACACCATCCATGAAATCAGTTCATGGTAACATCAAATAAGCCTCTGTCGGTACATAGATCCCATATGATCTTGTTTAGTACCTGCTAAGCAAATAGGACCACACTGAAAGGTGATTAGTGACAAGGGTTTATATTTCAGCTAGAACACTTTGAGAGGAAGGATAAGTTTGGTTTTAATCAGATGAAGATAATAAGTGTTAAAAAAAATAAAACTTTTAGATTATTTATACCAAACCCAATGCAGGCCGAAAACCCTTAATGGGCTCAAAGCAGGCCGAAAACCCCTTAATGGGCACAACACAGAGTGCAACCCGACTAGGATCATGACCAGACAGTAAGGTAACCCAAAACTTTCAAAGCCCAAAATTAAAAATAAGCTCAATTTTTATGAACGTTTCGAGGAGTAATTTCGAGAAAGAAAGGAAAAAAAATGGAAAAAATAAAATAAACACGACAAAACAAAATAAAATCAACCAAGAAACAATGAAAATATCCACATTAGAATACATAATAACTCCCTTGAATTTATAAAGTTGGGATCAAATTTCAGTTTTTAGTAAAAACGCCGCCCTTTCATGAATAGATCCGAACATGGAATCATATCGTTTAAGAGGCCGTCACAAGGATTCATGTTCAGCGTCATTATGACATAATGAGACAGGTTGATAGCAGGTATAACGAACTTAGCATGATTTTCATTGCATCAGTGATATGAATTAGGTTCGGTTCGGCATAAAGCTTGATCAAAAGTTTTATATATAGCGAACAGTTTTAAGCTTTAAGGTTGAACGTTGGACTTACAAGCCATCCGGACTTACAGGACTTTCATTCGAGACATGACATGACTTATTTTTGTGCCCCCATCTCTGTAGTTCTAGTTTGACCCTTTAAGATTTTGAAATACAAGAATTTTTATTTTTGCTTCACAATAGCCCCTTTTTTATTATTATATATTTTTCTCTTTTTTTTGTTGTTTTTTTTTATTTTATTATAACTTGAGGAAAAACTTGGAAACATAATATTTTTGGTGATCAAGACACTAACGGGCTAGTGTATGACTAGGTAATTGCTTTTCTGCCTATCATTCGGAGAGATGTATCTGGAGATATGCACATTTCTTCAAAATGACTCTCCACAGTAAGTTTAGCATATTTAGTTTATATCACTTTAACTTTTATGCATCATGGAAAGCTACCATACAAATCAATGACTGATCTAGAGCCTTTTTAGCTTAATAACTTCACCCGTTATGCACATAGTAACAATTTACCTATCATTTTCCAAAGGTTGGATCAATTCTCATTTAAAAATATTTTGAAGCTTCTAAAAAGCTGTTAACTGAATAGTAATATCACTTCCCAAGGAGTTAACACACGTGTTAAGAATTCAGTCACCCCGGTCACTTTAAACCTTCATGTGAATGGCTATCCATTGTAATCACAAGTGGTTAACCGGACCAAACATGCATGAAAATGCATGTCCTTCCAGTTCAGAGTTACCGACATAATTTTAAGAGAAAGACTACGAAACACAAAACACATCATAATCGCCCCGGGTGCTTTCAGTCATTAGGTAAATGGCTATCCTGTGAAACTAAAAGTAGAACACCGGACCAACCATATACAAGTATATGTCCTTCAAACTTGAGCAACCGACATAATTTTAAGCTAGAATAATTTTTAATAATAACGACAACGCACACACACTATTTTTGAAATTTTAATTTTTCTTAAATAATGAAAAAGAATGCACACACTATTTTTGTCTTTTTGATTTTTCTCCCCCTAAATTTGTGCAAAACAAATAATTATGTACAAATTTATACCCAAAAAGACTCAATCCTCGAAATGAAGCATTTTAAGAAAACCCACAAGCACGTTAAATTTTGCTGTTCTGACCAGTTTTGTAAATAAGTCCGCCACATTGTTGTCAGTGTGGATTTGTTCAAGATGAATCAATTTTCGATCGAAACAGTCACGAATAAAATGAATTTTAATATCGATGTGCTTAGTTTTAGAGTGTTGAACTGGGTTTTTCACAATTGCAATGATCGCATCATTATCACAGAAAATAGGAGTGTCAAGAAATTCCAAACCATAATCCAGCAACTGGTTTTGCATCCAGATAACCTGAGAGCAGCAAGCAGATGCGGCAACATATTATGCTTCGGCGGTCGAGGTGGACACAGTCTGTTGTTTCTTACACTGCCATGAAATGAGACGATCTCCTAAGAAATGACAACCGGCTGACGTGGATTTCCTGTCTATGTCATCTCCACCATAATTGCTATCAGCAAAAGCATAAAGATCAAATTATGATTGTTTGGGATACCAAAGACCTAACTTTGGTTGTCCCTTTAGATATCTAAAAATACGTTTAACAGCAATTAAATGAGAGAGTTTATGGTTAGCCTGGAAACGAGCACATTGGCAGACTGCAAACATGATGTCAGGACTACTGGCTGTGAGATACATCAGAGACCCGATCATCGATCGATAGTACGTTTGATCTACAGGACTCCCTTCAGGATCAGATGATAGTAGCGGTCTTTCTGCCATGGGAGTGTTAGCACTCTTGGAGTCATGAAGCTCAAACTTTGCCAGCATATCTTCAACATACTTTCCTTGATGCAGTAAAATTCCTGTGGAGCTTTGGCGAACCTGTAGCCCCAGAAACGTTGTCATTTCACCCAAGGAGCTCATTTCAAATTTTTTCTTCATTACACCCTCAAATTCTTTGCACAACTCAGCACTGGTGGATCCAAAAATGATATCATCGACATAGATCTGGACGAGAATCAAATCTTTTCCGATAGTTTTTCGGAACAAAGTTTGATCAATGGTTCCACGCTTGTAGCCATGATCAAGAAGATGCGCTGTCAGTATAGCATACCACGCTCGTGGGGCCTGATGTAGCCCATACAATGCCTTGTCTAGCTTGTAGATGTGATTTGGTTTCTTAGAATCGACAAACCATGGTGGCTGATCAACATAAATCTCTTCTTTTACCTCACCATACAGAAACGCGGTCTTTACATCCATCTGATACACTGTAAACCCCATATATGATGCATAGGCTAGACAAACTCTAATCACCTCAAGTCTAGCCACTGGAGCATAGACTTCAATGTAGTCTAACCCCTCAACCTGACGAAACCCACGGACTACCAGTCGTGTCTTATTTCAAACATAACCCTGGTGTAATCTTGCTTGTTTCTGAAAACCCATCTTGAATCAAGAGCTTTCTTTCCTTCCGGCAGTGTAACCAATTCCAAGCCTTTAACTTATCAAACTGATTCAGTTCTTCATGCATAGCATTAACCCAACTAGGTTCCTGAAGAGCCATCTCAACATTCTTTGGCTCAATTTGAGAAATAAAACAGGAAAACATACAATTGTTTATGTGTCCAGTCTGACTTCTGGTGGACACACCAGCATCAATGGGCCTATGATGTTTTCAATCGGATGGTTTTTCTGGATTCTTGACGGAATTAAGTGATCGGAAACATCATTGTTAGGTTGAAGATTTGTCACGTTCTCATCAGAATCAGTAAGGGGGTTCTTCCAGCCAGTTGTCGCAGTACTGTGAGAGTACGAAGTACCGGCAACGTATTCATTTGGAATGGCATGGGGAAACAATGTGCTTCCGAATATCTGACGGACGGAACTCTCCCCCTCAACAGCAGCAATATCTTCAGACGTATTAGGCGAACAATCGATTTCTGAAGATTCCTTGTGTTGAGTGTCAGTTGTAGGTGAATCATTACTTAACTCAGCAACATCATCATCCAGTACTGGAGAAATGTGAGACACTGTCTGTGAACCATCTTTCGTAACATCCACTGTGGGACCACTTGGAGACACTGTGTTGATGACTGGGAATACGTTGAATGGTTTGAAGAATTCGTTGTAATCAAATAACCAATCAGGACCAACACGAGCGACTGTCTCATTTTCTTCTAACCAACGAACTTCATAGGATTCAAGAATCTGTTTAGTTGACTTGTTATAGACTCTGTAGGCTGTATTACCCGCGTAACCAACAAAATAACACTCATCAGCTGCGGCCCCGAACTTTGGAGTAGATTCAATATTCAGCAATGTGCATGGACAGCCAAACGCTCTGAAATGTTCGACGGTGGGTTGGTGACCATAAACAATCTCATATCGAGTCTTCATTTTAGACTAGTTGATAATAACCCGATTCTGAACATAACATGTTGTATTGATAGCCTCTGCCCAGAAGAACAAAGGCAGTTTATAATCACACAACATAGTCCTTGCTGCCTCAATAAGAGTTCTGTTTCTTCTTTCGGCCACACTGTTTTGTTGCGGTGTCCTAACAGCGTTGTACTGACAAAGAACTCCCTTTTCTGAACAGAAGTGATTCATTGAAGCATTCTTGAATTCCGTTCCATTGTCACAACGAATTCCCTTCAGCTTCAGGTTCAGTTGGTTTTCCATGAGTATCACGAACTTCTTGATCAAATATGCAGTTTCACTCTTATTTGACAAGAAAAATACCCATGTAAAACGTGAGTAATCATCAGTAATAACAAGACAATAGGAGCTACGAGAAAGACTCAAAACATGAACTGGTCCTAAAAGGTCCATGTGGAGTAATTGAAAAACGGAAGATATGGTATTAATTAACTTTGGCTTGTGTGACTTTCGATGATGTTTTCCCAAAGCGCAAGCTACACATTTTTCAATAGTCACAAAATCTTTGATTGGTAAACCACGAACCAAATTATTTTTAGCAAGACTATTCAGATTTTTAGTATTAGCATGACCTAGCCAACGATGCCAAAGCATTGCATTATGTTCTGACACTTTTGAAAACAAGCAGGTTATTTCGTCAGAAACATTTTTGTTCATGTCGATCACATAAGCATTATCTTTTCGTTGTGATCGAACAAGAGTCCAGTCTTCTGGTATAATTATACCAGGTTTCAGAACCAAACACTCCTTTTTAGTAAAATGAGTTGAAAAATCTTTGTCACAAATTTGTGACACGCTTAGCAAACTGTGCTTCAATTCTGGAACAAAATTAACATTTTCAGATTTTAAAACACCGTTACTTACAGTACCCTTCTGAGTGATCTTCCCCTTTTCTCCTCCCGCAAAGGACACATACCCACCATTAAAGGTTTGAATGTCGTGTAGTTGGGTAATGTCTCCTGTCATGTGCCTGGAACAACCACTATCAACATACCAAGGTCTGATGATATTCCTCCATATATGTCCCTGCACGAAACGCGGGATTAATTAGTCTTTGGTACCCAGTCCATACTTACACTAGGTGGCCCTGATTCGTCTACAGTTGTCACGGATTGCCATGACATATCCTTTTGATCATCAAAAATAGATTTTGTAGAAACGTTCGCCGGAGATTTAGGCAGCCATCTGTGTTTGTGTGACTTGGAGTTATACGTACGAATGGTTGTCGTAGACTCCGGAGTTTTGGATGTGGAAGGAGGCGAATCAGTCCTTTTCTCCTGTTTCGGTCTATACTTAATGCTTATATTAGAATTAGAGCTCGATACATCTTTTCTGACCTTTCTTTTAGGCAAGTTAGGTTTGATCTGATGAGGACTAAACCTGCCAGATTTGTTTCGATTCCAATCATCGTCAAAGGAACTAGCCCGATAATGCCTAAATCACTGCTCAAACTCGTTATAAGGCATGTAGGGCATATTCCTTTGATAGAATCCATAATAAGGAACATATGGACGATGTGGACAATTTCTGGCAATGTGACCAGGAGTGCCACAATTAAAGCAGGTTTGACGTTTAATTGAAAAATTGTTTTGAGCAACTCCTTGTCTAGACTGGTTGTGTGGACCAGTCTGCTTGAATTTTCGAGAATTTCTGTTCTCGTCTTTGACATCATTACCTTGTTTGTCATTAGAGCATCCCTCCTTGACAAACTTAGGTGCAACATATTTGTTGGATGTTTTTTGTTTTTTAATTTTATTCAAAACCACATTATCAGAATCCAAAGTTTTAACAGAATCAACCAAACAAGAATCCTTGCTCTTTAAAGCAGAGCCCACACAAACAGTCGGAATAACAGAATTCAAAACAGGAAGTTTTAAAGAAACATCAGAAACAAAGTCATTATTAAATTCAAAACAAGGGTCGTCATCCTCATCAGTCCACTCCTTCACAATTATTTTTTCTGCACATGAAGTAGATACATTAGAATCGTTCACATTTGAAGTAGACGGAGCAGTGTTCACAGAACTGGCTTTGTCAGCGTTGTTTTGTATACCATATTTCGTGTCCTTTATCTTTTCTTCCTATTCTTTGGTGACAGGAGTAGGCACATAATTCTGGTTGTAAGGTGGGCGAACTTGACTGTATCCTATTCCCTCACCGTCATTCTCTTTCCATCACAATTGGTTCTCAATCATTGAGTTAACTACTTTACTGAAATCATCGAATTTTTTAAAATCAAGTTCATCTTTTTCAAACTTACTAGTTAGATTCATGATTTCTAACTTAGAAGCTTTCAGTTTAGCAGTTAACTCAGCAATTTCTTGTTTGGCATCAAGGTGATGGCTACTTTTTATGCTAAAATCATATTTAAGCTTAGAAATATCCTTCTTTTGTGCTTCTATTTTTTCTAGAAACCCTTTTTCATTTTTCTTAAGTTTAAAATTTTCTGATTTTATTCTCTCCATATCTCTCGTTAGAATATCGTTGTGAAGCTTATACATTTCTATCTTTTCAACACAATTTAAAGAGCATGGTTTGAAACTTACCTCATATGAGCTTGGTGAAGTGAACGCCATATAAGCAAACTGAAGCTCTTTGATCTTCTCCTCAATAGCGTTTTCTTCTCCAGTGTCTTCAACATTGGCAAAGTTTGCAGTTTGGTTTCCAATATTGAGTGCAGCCATCTGATCTTCCCAAGAGAACTGTTGAGCAACCATACCCCTTTCACCATTACTAGAATTACCTCCAACCTCACCTCTGGCATTTCCAACAGGAACCAAAGCCCTTTCCGTATTTCCATCCTTCGTTGGATTAGTACATTCTCGAGAAAAATGACCCGGCTCGTGACAGTTGTAGCACCTAAGAGTATCCTTGTTGAAACACACCTTTTGATTATTCGGCATATTCCAATTATTTCTACCCGTCCTCTTAGTGAACTTCTTCGCACGAAAAACTGCCATGGCGATTTGCCACGAGATGTCCATCTCTTCAACATCATGAGGGTGAATCTGATCTAATTCAGCAGCAACCACTGGTTGAACCAAGTCTCCAGCCAAAAATGCATTATAGCAGTTCATGAAACCTGCCATTAGAGCGATATTCTCTTAAGTCTCTTTCGATATAGTGGGAATATGATTGAAGTTCTGACTGATTGTATGAGCAGGTTTTCCAATATTACTAGAAGACTGACCAGACTTTGTGAAGAAAACTGGTTGGGGGTGGGGTGGATGATGATGATGATGATTGACCTCGAGTTGATGAAAACATCTGAAAGTTACTCTGAGGTGGCTGTTGGTTGGCTTTGAACAATGAAAAGCTGTCTTAAGACATTAGAGCACTGTTGGAGGCAACATTGTAACCGGCCGCACTATAAGAACTTGCATGGTTTATTGCACATTGCTTATAATCCATATCACAAGCTTTAATGGTGGCTATCATCTCACTCATACCCATTATGCTGAGGTCCTTAGTCTTTTTAATAACCGCAACATTCATGTCCCAACTTTTTGGAAATGAGTTCACCAGCTTGTTGTTGATTTCTGAGGTTTGAAGATAAAGATAGATTCCTGCTGATCTCATTTCAGTCAAAAGAGATATAAATCTTTGAAGTTGGGATTCCAACGTTTCTCCCAAGACATGGTTAAACATATTGAACTTTTGTCGCAGCAGATCTTGGCGACTTCTCTTCATGTCTTCATTTCCTTCATAAACTTCTACCAATGCCTCCCACAATTCTTTAGCAGATTGAAGTTCTCTAAACAGAAGGGCAATCTCAGGTGAGAGTGCCATGGTTAGAGTGGATAGATCCTTTTCATCTTCTTCAACTTTAGCAAAATCATCATCATCATATTGTGCAACTGGTTTGACAAGAACTTCGTCAGAGCCATCCCTTTGATAAGTGATCTTTTGAGGTCCCCTCACAATACTTTTCCAAATCTTGGAATCTTTCATCTTGGCCTAGTGTTCAAATCGAAATTTCCATTCACTAAACCCTTCATGAGACAAGAGACGGGGTATACGAGTAGACGTCCCCATGATGGAATCAAGTTCTTGATGAAGGGATGAGTTGACAAAGTTACTACCATTCGTTAATTGGGCCATTTTAATTGAAGATTGTTTTTAAGTCTAGTTATCACTTAGGTCCAAATTTAAAAGTCAAAGTCCAAATAAAACAGGCCCAAACAATTAATTGGGCTGGGATAAGTCCACAGTGGTTGACCGAGAACCACCAAATTTAGCAAACGTTGACCGAGAACTCAAGTTTTGACCAATGTTTGACCGAGAACTCAAGTTTTGACCAATGTTTGACCGAGAACTCCAAGTGTTGACCAAGCTTTGACCGAGAACTCCAAGTGTTGACCAATCTTTGACCGAGAGCTCCAAGTTTTGACCAAGATCTTGACCGAGAACTACTAGTGGTTGAGAACAAGACTTGTCCGAGAACAAGTAAACCGAGAACAATGTTTGGTCGAGAACAAGGAGGCCGAGAACAATGCTTTGGACAGAAAAACCCTGAAGATTTGCCAAGAACACCCAGAAACAGCTTTGACCAAGTGAATTTTGGTAACAATCTAATCCCTTGTTTTATGTGATTCAAATTATTTCCAAATAGAGTGAATCTTGACCAAAACCAGTAGCTATCTTTCTTCTCCGATCAGTATCTCGCTGGAAACACCACCAAAAAAATAGTTATTCTTGAATCTTTGATATCACAATAACGAGCCTGAATAAGGTCTAAAGCTCTGATACCAATTGTAAGTCCCGAATCTGGATCACTACAATTATGATATCAATATGACAAGTATTGGTGCGGAATACCAATACTTGATGATTCAAGAACACAAGTAAACACAATAACGCAATGACGAAATTACTTCAAAACACACGTATATTAAGATACGTCGGGTGCTTAAGCACTTACAATACTTGCTCGTCTAACAACTGGTAGACGGCCAAAACTCAACAACAAACTAGTGAAGGAACCACCTTTACTCTATACATAATGTCAACTATATATAGGGAAGCCAACACACTGGCCCAAACAAACTAAAGCCCACCGAGAACACTAAGGTGTTCTTGGTTTACATAGCAACCCAAGCCCAATATAGATAAACTAAGTACAAACCACATAAACTAGGACCAACAAGAGTGTTTTAGACTTGTGACTTGCGTTGTGACTAACCAAGACAATTACCATCAATTTATAATAGCGGTTAAAGGGTAAAAAGTGAAAACATAAGTAATTTACACAATAAAACCGGTTGTTAATTGCTAGCGGCTATATATTGATATTCAACGGATATATTGCTTATTCTTAATTGATTTACTCCAAATCATGAAATTCTAAATTGGTTTTCAGTGGAATAAAGTATTATTAGTAATTGATAAAAAAAACTTCTAATGGCTTAAAGTTAAATATATATTAGCCTATAATAAATGATAAATATTATGAAAATATGGAATGGATATAGATGAAAAGGAATGTTGAATGTTGTTGAATTAACGATTATGTTGGAAATGATATAACAGACATTCAATGCACTTAAATAGCCGAATGCACTTAAATAGCCCAGAAGGCCATCAACACTAAGTTACAACTTTAAACCGGTTTATAACCGGGTCAATCCACAGCTAAGAAACTTCAAACTGGTCCTGACCCGGCGGTTTACAACTGCTCAAAACTGGTTTTCATAAAATCGGGTTCAAACCGGTTCGGTTTCGGTTCAGTTTTTGGTTCTGTTAACCGGTTTATATGTCCACTTCTATTTTGGGACGCCATGCGTCTATTATTATTATTATTATCATTATTAAAATATTTTTAACTGGGTTATGCGTATTTACCTGGGATTTTAATCAAGTTTGTGTGGAGAGCTTATTGTTGCTTCACCTTAAATTTGATAATAACTAATAATTCCTATGTTTTGCCTATTCCGTGACTTATTAGTTATTATCAAGTTATGATTATGATGATTACTGGCTATCTTGGAAAAAGAGAAAAAACAACCTACCTCACCGGTGTCCATTATTATCAAACTAAAACCTAAATTCTTTGTAAGACCCTGTAATCCGGGAGTCCTACAGTTGGTAATCATTCCAACAATTACAAATGTAAATGTTAAACTGTTTTCATAAAATTCAAAATTTCAATACAGAGTATTCTTGCAGCGGAAAATTTACAAAACATCCACATATTCTCCTTAGGACATAAAAATGTGAATTAAAATTTTCATAAATGTTAACATGATGAGGAGTATCGACTAGAACTGCTTCGGGACCTCGGGTAGTCTTGAGCACCTCCAAGCAATAATCCCATCCGCGTTCAACCTGAAAATCATTCTAGCATACACGCAAAGTCAGCTTGAGCTATGTGAGTTCATGTTTTTATCATCAAAGTATTTTAAAGACTAGCCAAGGTATTCAACATACATCATCATAAAAACACAATACATAAATAACATCAATAAATGAATAAATAAACTTTCTTTAGTCAAGCACGTAGCGCGGGTCACATCCTCTAAAGTCCAAAACACAAAGTTAATGACTCGAATAATCTTCACCCCAAGGACAGATAAACTGTTAGGGGATTTTTACATCCGGTCGCCCCAAGGACAGTCTTCCTGTCCCGGAACTCTTCACCTTAACCCCCAATAGGGGAATCAAGGATTTTTCATACTTCTCTTCGACCCGGTCACAACTTAACAAAAACATTCACGTGGTGGCCACACACACACATACTAATAAAACAAACATCAAACATACAAACTTACAAGCATAGATAGTAAAAATATATAAACTATGCAATATCATCCAAACGCTTCAAAAGGGTAAAATTGTCATAAAACGTGTATGATAGCCCGAAACGTAAAACATTTTAAAAGGGGCATTGTGAAACTCACCTGAAATGAATCACGTAAACATCACAACTTGATCCTCTAGCTAATCACTCAAAAATCACAATCCTTGGGATCTTTTGACACAAAAAACTCCAACTTTTGACCTCGAGAAGCGTGCCAAACGAATTTAATCTGAATAATGAACGACCTCTAGTAGATTGTAATCGAATTAGATCGATCAATATCAAAGGGTTTGGAGTCCTTGTTGGCCATAATGGGTTAATGGGGAGGGGGAGGTTAGTTATTATCTTCAAATGTTACCCTTTGGTCCTTGCACTTTGCCATCTCCTCCTCGTTGTTCCCAAACTGAAATATAACACCTCTTAGACATGCCATGGGTCCCCGAGCCCTCACGCGAAACCCGAGAAATTAACTTACAATCTGCAAACTCGTGTTTTCGGTTTACGAGAATTTTAGGGATGTAACATTCTTTTATTTCATTAAATATATATTTTGGTGATTTGACTTTACTTATTTTATGCCCAAAATTAGTATTATTAATATGGGTTCTCATTCCAAATATTAGGTTTTCCTTTTATCAGAATTATGCTAATCACTATAAGTCATGGATTTGGTAAGTTTATAAACTCTCTGATTATTGTTTGACGGATTGCTGCTGTATATGGATTCAATTTTGTATGGTTTTGAATTTAATGAAAAAGATGAGAGCATTATCACATTAATCTATTACTATTTTATATATACATTCTTGATTATTTTTTTTTTCTCATTATGTAGATAGTTGCTTTGGTTTTCTAATTACTACAGTTTGGGTTCTACAGGTGTTGTTGGTCAATTAACCAATTTAGCGTGTAGCTACAACTAAACTCATATCTAAAGCAGGAGATATTCATTTAAATGACTTTTTTAGTTTTAAGCAATTTAAGTCTTGGAGCCCCAAAGTTGGTGGATTTGTGGTTACAATCTTCCCAAAATGTAATATGACTAGGTTTGTAACATGACTAGGGCACCAATTTGAAAGTTCTTTCTTCATTATGCCTTTGTTTAATTGTTTATTTGTTATACCAATTTAATGGTTTGTTTATTTTGTATATCATGTGTACAATTTAATGTTTAGAAAATTGTTTTTTTAGTTTTTTTTCGATGACAACACATGAATTCGATTGTAAATCGTTACTCTTTGCTTTGCTTTGCTTTGCTTTGAAAAAACTATTTCGGGACCTACTGAGCACAAGAAAGTTGCAAAAGGGCCAACAATTTAATGCTTATGTTAGTTGCATATGAAATATATTTATAAATATCTTGATTAAATTTAGTCTAATGAGTAAAATGACTAATTTATTTTTATGTGTAAGGCACATGACCTAAATTAACGAAAAAAATAACTGAGCTAGGGTTAAAGGACAAATACTATTGGATTTGTAAACATAAAAGATAAAACAGATAAATTTTAAAAACAAACGACAATGAGTGAAATTGAATACTCATGTAATTTGGATGGCAAAACATTGGGTTATTATAAAAATTTGTGAATGGGTTGAATGGGCTGTAGCTAAAGTTTGACGGCCCACTGTCAGCACGGGCGTTTTAATCGAGGTAATCTTTCCGGCCACTAGCGGTGGTTCATTCCTCTGTTCACCTTACGCTAGTTGCCACCGGTTTGAGGTAAATCTAAATAAATCCACCCTTTTTTCTCATCTTGTAGTTAAGTTTGAGGAAATTAAAACATATGTCTCAGATTTCTTCATAGACTGTATCTTTATCAACAGCTTAGATTTTGTCAAAACTTGTAATTTATACTAGGCACGATAATTCTTCTTGTAATTTATGTTTTTGTGCCGAATTGATTTGAAAGTTGATATCTTTATATCGGGTTTAATATATGCACACCAACTGTTCGATGAAATGATTGTGTGCTGATTCTGGGACTTTTGATTTGTGTTCAACTGTTAGTATAAGATACATATTTATAATCTACACGACATAGGTTGAATTGTTGAAATGAACTTGGTAATGTGATCATCTAACATAAACATGCTCTTGACAACTCTCCCTAGAAAAAACTGAACATGGACATAATAATAATAATAATAATAAGCTCAGATCGGTTCAGGTTTTGGGTTTTTTCGTTTCGGATATGTACGGGCTGCGTTGCCTGTACCCCTAAGGACTGAGGTGGCTGGTGTTGTGTGTTGGAAGTTTTTAGTATTGAGCTATGTGTTTTCTGGTTTTAAGTTTTTGGAAACATAAGTTCTGTAATTTTATTGCTAATTTGTTTGTTAATCAATTTTGAGTTTAGATAGGAATTTTGTTGGAAACCGTAGGTGTTAACTAAAGTTGGTAGAAGCTACAGATTTTTAAGGTCCGTTTGACCCGTGCCCATTTTTTCTTTTTATCAAAACTTGTTTTAGCTGCAAAATGAGCTTTTTTGCTGGGTGTAGTTAAAATGCAGGGTACCATTTGAAGTAGAACAATAGCATCTATTAAGTGCTTGCCTTTACTAAATCATCTGTTCTTGAAACAATTGGCCATGCTAGGTTAACCCCTTGATCACGAGAAGAAGGTGTTCTTAGTAATTAGATTTAAACAAAGGGGGTCAACCCAAAAGAGTATACGAAGCTTGGAGAGATGCAGCAGCGAAATCCTGGCAACCGACGACCAACAGGAACCGATGGCTCTGATTTCTCATACAGAATGGTCGTCGATAACAGTACGCTTTTTTTCTAAATGTTTACATGTTTGAAATTACATGTTTATATGTTTTTTTTTCTTTTTCTTCTTCTTTAAATTTGAATTATTCGTTGGGTCTTAACTTTAGGGTATACAAAAGTTGCCAAGGGAAAGTCAACCCTCTCTAAAATTCTCGTGATTCAGGTATGTATGAGTGCTCTTTTGGTGTTTGTCGTTTTGTATACTGTTGGAAGTCTTTATGATATTTTCTCAACTGGATGAGATCTAAGTGTTTGAACAAAGTTAAGCATTTTGATTGATAAAATGAAAGTACGAAGTATAGATATTGATATGAATTATTGTTTTATTAGATCATATATGGAGTTTTAGCTATGTATATTCTGCTTTCTAGGCTTATATGCTGTTTAAAGTTATTATCGTTGTAGTCTAAAGCACAAGGGAAACCTAGACTTTGGATTACTAACTGATGCCATGGTTTGTTGTCCTGATGTCAGTGTGTTTTGCATTTGTTTACTAAAATTCCTCCTGCTAGCTTATGTAAAGTGAATCTGTTACTAACCGGTGCAAGCTAATTAGAATGTGATTGCCTTAGTTCAAGGGAAAGTTTAATTACGAATATACATTCATGTCATGGTGCTATGAACCCGGTTCAAGTTCCTACTCAAACCTAGTTGACCAAAATAGTTCGCTGAAGTAGGAGCAGTGGAGAAAATGTGTTCAATAAGCGTTCGTAGCAATATTAAATTAGGGTTCTGTTCATTTGCTAGGGGTCGATGCTTTATGTTTATCAAAATAGTTACTTTGTAACATTGAAAAATCATCCTTCTCGAATTGGGTTATTATCAACTGAATCATTTGTTTGCCTTTGATTTTGTGGTTTTATCAATGGTTTCATTGCCGCTACCTGGAGTATTCTAATCAATGGCAGCATATCTATTTTCGATTCTGTTTCTGCCCAATTGGACTATTCATTAGCCTTAAGGGCAAATTTCTAAGCGATAAAGGCTTACCTGGATGTCAAGTAGTCCCGGAAGGAACCTCACGAACTACTGCCAGGTCTGGTCAATAAAGAAACCTCTGACAACAGCTTAGTGTTGATTAAGATCGATCTGAGCATATTTTGGGTGTTCAATTGAAGATGGATAAAGCTGAACTGTGTGGGCGTGTGTACAATACTAGCATAAATTTTAATTATTGGAGGATCATTACCAAAACTCATCATGGAAACAAAGAATCCGATCCCCAACTGAAATTATCCTAATTCCCAGCCTGAACAATCGTTCATCATGGTTCACATATTAATTAAAATTGATACCTATGATAACGATACTACAAAAACTGAATCAAATTACAACTCGATTGTTATTTACAATCAAACCGGCAGTGATTAACAAATACAAAGTTGCAACAAGTAATCTGAACCCTTTTAACTCTTCTATTTTTTTTCTTATTTTCAGTTCTTCTCCGTTTTAACTCTTTGGAAATATTAAGCAGCATCTATAAATCATATATTAAGAACCCAATTCAACCCAAATTTTAACTTATGGACCAGGATTGCTAGGACTACTGAATATACTCAAGGACTCCTTTTCACAGTTAAAAGTTTTTACTGATATATAGTTGTGTGTGTGTGTGTGTAGCAAAGCTAATGTGTTTATTGCCTTCAAATTTTGTTTCATGCTTGTTAACTTGGGTAACAAGGTGTGCGTGTCGATTGCAGGCTGTGGTATTGTTGGTAGGAGTACTTGACATGCTTTTGACATATGTAAACAAGGAGTCTCTTGAAACATTAGTTGCTGTATCTAGTTCTATAACCGCCATTTCAGTCATAGTTGGAGAAATAGGTGAGTACTGTTATTCATTCCTCTATAAGAAAACCCTTACATTTTTTGTATTAATTTATTATTTTTGTTGTATTATGTTTAAGGACGAAAGCGTAGCAGAGCGAACTTTTTGAGACTTTATATTGCTGCATCATCCATAGGAGTTCTTGGATCAGTTGCTTCTGTCATCCAAAGCAGTACCCAGCTAAAGGCAAGCAAATCTCTTCTCTTCTAGTTTAGATTTGTTTTGGCATTGTTTTTGTGATTTATGAATACCATTTTTTACTGTGGTTGCCTAACTGTTATCTTCATTAGGTTATTCATGATCCGAGTAACTGGGAGACAGAGAAAGTTGCTTTATTGAGGATTGCATGTGTTTTTATAGGTAAGTTTATATCATTATGCCAGTTTTATTAATGTTTCCGTATATCATATTTGTTCTGTTAAGTCTTCTTAAATCACAATGGAGCTTTATTTTGTGACAGGACTGTGTGTGCAAATATTTTCCATAAGTACTACAACATCCCTCATCAGGAACATGTCTCCTCCGAAACGAGCTTCTTGATGCATTGAAACATTAAATCTTATTGTGTCAGTTTCCTTCTTACTGTTATATGTATCTTTTTAGAATCATGAAAAAAATGGATTTTTTTTAAATATTTGAATTGCTTGAAGTCATACTTAAAAATACTTTTTATAAAGCTACTTTTGCAATGATGTTGATTTGAGGCCATTGGGGGATAGGGGACCTATTTCATAAATTATTCTTGATTTTTATTCAGTATGTACTATGTAGAGGTATAGGAAGTGGATGACATTCTTAGAACATGATCATTTTAGCCTATCACTTTATTGAAGATGTATTGAGATATGCTATTATTGTCAAGTCTATGTATCTGAACTCAATAATGCATTACTTGCAATTAAACCCTTAATGGCACATGCCTTGTCTTTATCGAAAGATAACGTGTACATGTGATCAACTTGCAATCTTTAGCTTGAACGATATGCCCACACGTTGGTTTTTATATTATTCAGCCGACACGATGAAAAACTGATCTTTTCAACTTGTGAGATAAGGTTTATATAGAAAAATATAATTACTGGGAGATATAACTTTTACTGATGAAGATGCATTTTGGATGGATTGACCGAGAAAACGGGGAAGTTAAAAACATCATTAGTACTTCCAATGTTTTTAAGATAAATTATCAGATGATTGACTTAATGTTGAAGTAAATTTTGATATGACTGGTCTCGTGGAGGAGTAAACCGGGAATCATTTTTGGAATTTTCGATGCATTCAACTGCCAGCTTAAACATAACTGGTTAAATTGTACTAAATTTACAATCGTTCTTCTCACCACATTTTTCATTTTGGGGTCATTCTCAAATTAGAACTAACCCATGTTTTTATGCTATTCATCATTAGCCCGGTGTCTTTTTAGCCCGTTCGACGCATCTCTTCAACTGATTGCTTCAATTCGTACACCGAGTTACTCAGCAACTTGGTGCAGCCCTTCATGGCAGCAACCTCTCTAAGAGTCATCCATGAGCTTGTGATGACTTATCATTGATGAGGAGGTGGCAGGGGAGGTCATGTCAATTGTCAAGGGTTACAACATTATGGAACATGCAACAACTATGATCCATTTTTTAAATAATGAATTTATCTGAACAAAAATAATTTGTATATGATTTCACTGAGTTCACCTCAAATTTTTGAATGAGTTAAAATAGCCAAGTTGGAGGCCCTTAGATGCTCTTATCATTGGAGGGTGTTCATTCATAGAAGCTCTTAGGTGTTCTTACACAAGGGCATATGTTTGTCTTGGTTCTTGTGAAAATGTAGTACCAAAGTAAAAAAGTGTTATTTAAATATTACGTGTAATAAGTAAGTGATGAGGTAGAAATCAAATAGATTAAAGATATTTGTAGGGTTGGGAAATGAAATTGAGGTTTGTCAGGATTTGTAAGAATATTATGTGACAGATGATGTGGCAGTTAAGGGCGCCCATTGCATTGCGGATAGTCTAACTCCTTGTTGTACCACTACTGCCACCCCACTAAAGAAACCCATTTTGACCCGAACTTTTTTTTCTCGGACCCCATTTTGATCCGTCACCTCAGCCTGTCCAATTTGTCACGCTTAATTATCAGGGCCACTTGCTTGTTGGGTAAGTTTCCACACTCCATTATGTTCTTTTAACTAGAAACTGGTTTTTCCGAGTATTATCGGCATATTTTTTTTTCTATTTCAAAATTTTGTTTTTATTTTTATTTCTAAGGATAGTGTGTGCTATTAGTTTTGTGTTTGTACCAAAGTCCTACAACAACTTTCTCCTTTTTCATTCTAGATTTCCAATTTGCACAAATTTAAAACAAGACATGATAATATTCACTCAACAATACATTATCAATTAAAGTACAGGCAATCTGACAAACATTCACACATTAAACCACCTTATCTAATTTGTATTTGAGGTTTCCCTACTATAATTGGTATGCATTAACTTCCTTCAACTACCCTTGTAAAGAAGCATAATTGTTGATCAAAGCCAAAGCATTGCTAGTTAAGTGTGCAACATTCACAATCTTCCCTCTCACAATGCTTTTCATTTTCGGATCATCCTTAAACCCTTCCGCGCACGTGTCTTCATCCGTCATTGCAGAACTGACCCACGTCTGGATATCGTTCATCACTAGCCCTGAATCTTTGGAACCCGGTCTAGTCATCTCCTCAAGTGATTGTTTCAAGTTGTACACCGAGTCACTCATTAACTCAATGCAGTCTTTCATGGCAGCAGCCTGTTGAGGCGCCATGCCATGCGCTTTTGACAATGTAACCATTGATGAGGAGGTGGTGCGGGTCATGTCAAGGGTCACAGATAGAGCGGTTTGGGCTAGTAGCTTAGGGCTTGTTTGGATTGCATTGGCTCGGGTTGATAGTGAGTTGAAGCATAGTGTCGGGTAAGTTGTCGAACCACATGAGGTTCTTATGAATTCGACATTTGTTTTCTCGAGTGCATAGATTAAATGGATTAAGGAAGTGACGAGTAATATTATCAAAACCGCATGATGGGATTGAAATTTGACCGAAACCGAGCCTTCCATATCTTATTTGTTTTAGTGTTTAGCTTAACGTTTAAAGCTAATGACTTGGGTTATGAAAACCAAGCAAATATGACCCAAATTTATAGGAAAACAAACGCAGATATTTTGTAAACGTTTTATTTGATACATGGCCATGAACAATAACTAATGAAAAGACCTCAAGCTTCAGTCTCTATCTACGATTATATACTTAGCCTAAATATCTTTTTAAGGATCCCTTAACAATGTGCAATGTATTACGTTGGAGAGACTGCACTGGGGTCTTGAAATTGGACCAATATTGCTAATGTGTCAAAGTTGGACCGCTGGGCTCAAGAATTGCTATCAACAATCGAGAAAAATAATGTTATGATAAGCGCAATTCGTAAGACCCATAGAGTGGGTTAGGCTCTAAGAACAAGATAGAAGAACAAGAACTTTTGGACAATATTATGATGTTTATTTCTCAAATGAAAAGTACAACTTAGGAGAATACAAATAAGAAAACTTAAACAATAAGGAAACCTAATGTCAAAACAATAAGGAAATTAAACAAAAGATAAACTTCATTTATTACTTTTGCTGCTAGCAAAGGAACTTTCTTTTCTAATCAAGCAATCTATTAGGCGTTCGTTTATTTCTGATGGACCTTTGAGTTGGTTGCAATTCAGTTTGGGCTTGCCGGCCTATATCATAGACCTAGTCATTATGTCATAAGTTTTTCACCCATTTTTTCACAAACTCAATTTACCCCAACGCATGCAACCTTATTATTTCCACATCACCATTACTTTTTAATTTTTATTTAACAAATGTGTTCTTTTTGTTTAAGAAATACTTTAAATCATTTAGTATAAAAATAATTAAACAAAAAAAAAACAACTAAACTTGCATTTAGATTAAAAAGAAAATTACATAGCTAAATTTCAATGTTTTTGGAAATAAAATTAGAACAATACCACATAATTAATTGGAAAAATATAAATTAATCGTTCCAAGGCATGTTGTATTTCTCCCTGATCTTGTTGGTAAGTGGTGAGAAATCATACAAAACCCCTGGCCAACAACTCCTCATTGTTGAATTTGTAGCCACGCTTGATATTGTTGAAATTGTTGAAGTAGTGATTGTTGAGATTGTTACACAAGTAATCAAGATCCAATCTTTCTAAGCAATTTCTAGAAAAAAGTTTTCTAGGTTACTAATTGAGGTTAACTTGGTGTTATTCACTGCCTATCATCCTTGATCTGATGGATAGACCGAGGTAGTGAATATTTGCCTTGAATCATACTTGAGAAGTTGAGATGTATGGTTATGGGGAAGGCTAAAGAATGATTTAAATGGTTGTCTCTAGCGACTTTTATTGGGCGGGATGTTTTGCTACGAAATAGATAGTACATATAACGATCTTACTTGTAATTTTCAAATCATAAAGGGTCCTAGTGTTGGGTTTCAGTGGTGGTCAGTCAACGGTTTAACACTTAAACCCGGTTTTATTGGTTTCATAATTATTAATCAAAATAATAATAAATAAGAAAAACGCAGCGGAATATTAAATCGAGTAATCACCAAAAACGGAACCGTACAGGATCCGGTTACATACGATACGAGTACTAGTAAAACAACCAAAGTAAATAAATAATATACATGACATTATTTAAGTTTTACCTCAATTAATAAATAACCGGTTGTGACACCGAGAGCTAACGGACAACGCTAGGTGACCAAACGAGATGAACCAACAACGGTGGCGGTGCACGAGTGGACCGGAAACGAAGATAACACGACCAACGAAGGCGGCGGGGCTGCGGCTGTTGTCGGCGGCGGCGTGCAGCTGTCGGCAGTGGCTGGCCAGCGGCGATGGTGAACCAAGAGAGAGGGAGAGGGTGGTTAGGGTTATGTTATTATCTCAATGAATAATCCCTAATGACATATTAACTAGTTAATCATGTCGGGCCACAAAACCCATATCAAGCTCAATCTCATTAAAGGTCCATATCTCGTTTATTAGTCGTTACCGGTAACCAGTTTAAGCGGTCAATACCCGTTACCCAAGGTGTAACTCTTACTGGTCATAACCCGGTCGGCCGCGTTGACTTAAGCGGACCGGTCCATATTTCCAACAGTCTCCCACTTGGACGGATTCGGTTAAGTTTCTCAACGCTGACAACCAGCGGTGCTCTAGCTACATATGGCTGCCCCCAATAGGTTGTGACATTTTAAATTCATTAACCAAAGGATCTTGGAATACACTATTGCAAGATAATGAAAATATAGTAATCGTTGTCATTTATCCTTTCCGTATAAGACACCAGTTGAACAATGAGACATGGATCAGACCAATCTCATATGGCGTTCAACCATTATCGTTTTCGTTCTCGAGTCAAAGTGGTCCAATCAAACACATAGTAAGTTTGGGTGAGGCCTCACACTTCACCAGTTTGAATCAATGAAGGTGCCATGATGTCCAACTGTTACATTTCATGTAAGAGTACAGAATCTCATCTTGATTACATACAACTACCGCTGAACTTCAGAATACTCCCAACCAATGTCTTTATGACTGGCAGTTACGCGACATCGTTTAACACTGATCAAAGAATACATTTAGTAAACGAAAGTTCTAATATGTATCTCAGGTCTAAGGATACTAAATGAGCATACCAATATCAAATGCATCTTATGATTAAGATCCATGAAGATGATTTGATGCGAGTTACATCCAACGTCATTCATAATGAGGTCTGTGAGTTTGGAAGTCAACCCTTTGAGTCCAAAGTCAGAATAGTCTTAATTCAGAATCGCTCCCACGAGTCTGACCGACTACGGATAATTTAGAATAAAATATTCATGGATTAAATGTATTAAAATGAACAGTTATAATATTCAACGTTTGCATTTAACCATTAAATCAAAAGTGAACTCAAAAGTATAACTGTTTAAATGTTCATACATCCAAATACTAAATCAAAACAAATTACTAGCTAATCTAAGACCGATAGCATCCTTGTGTTGGTCATGCTTGTCCTGAGTCATCGGCTTAGTGAACGAGTCTGCTAGGTTTTGAGCTGTGTCTACTTTGCTTATTATGATGTCACCTCGTTCTAGTATCTCCCGTGTGAGGTGGAACTTCCATAGAATGTGCTTGGCTCTGTGATGAGATCCGGGCTCTTTGGCCTGAGCAATAGCACTTGTGTTATCACAGAACACCTCGATTGGTTTGTGAATACTAGGAACCACATCAAGATCGGTGATGAACTTCTTCATCCAAGCAGCCTCTTTAGCAGCATCCGATGCAGCTATATATTCGGATTCGGTGGTAGAATCCGCCACTACACTTTGCTTGGAGCTCTTCCAATAAACGGCTCCTCCATTGAGAGTGAAAACGAAACCTGACTGTGAGCGAAAATCATCTCGGTCAGTCTGGAAGCTAGCATCAGTGTAACACCTTACAGTGAGCTCCTCTTCCACTCCCCTAAACACCAAGAACATATCTTTGGTCCTATTCAAGTACCTTAGAATATTCTTTACGGCAGTCCAATGGGCTATGCCAGGACTATGTTGAAAACGACTGGTCATGCTCAAAGCATACGAGACGTCTGGTCTAGTACATAACATAGCATACATGATAGAACCAACCGCTGAAGCATATGGAATTGCTTGCATATGTTTAGATTCAATGTCCGTTGCCGGAGATTGCGATTTGCTCAACACGGTTCCTTTATTCATTGGAACAGCTCCTTTCTTGGTGTTTTCCATTGAGAAGCGTGCCATTACTTTGTCTATGTAAGTACTTTGACTTAGCCCTAGAATAGGCTTAGATCTATCTCTATAGATCTTTATTCCCAGAATATATGCGGCTTCTTCAAGATCTTTCATTGCAAAACAAGATTCCAACCAGTGCTTAACTTCCTTAAGCATAGGAATGTTGTTTCCAATGATCAGTATATCATCCACATACAAGATGAGGAATGATATAGTGCTCCCACTAGCCTTTCTGTAAACACAAGGTTCATCTTCATTTTTTACAAAACCAAACTCTTTGATTTTCTCATCAAAGTGAAGATTCCAGCTTCGAGATGCTTGCTTAAGTCCATAAATGGACTTATTCAATTTGCAAACCCTATTAGGATATTTAGGATCGACAAAACCTTCAGGTTGAACCATATAAACATCTTCAGAAAGATGTCCATTAAGAAAAGAGGGTTTGACATCCATTTGCCATATCTAGTAGTCATAGTACGCGGCTAAGGCAAGTAATATCCTTATTGACTTAGTCATAGCAACGGGCGAGAAGGTTTCATCATAGTCAACACCTTGAGTTTGAGTAAAACCTTTCGCGACTAGCCGTGCCTTATAGGTTTGCACATTTCCATGCATGTCGGTTTTTCTCTTGAAAATCCATTTGCTCCCTACTGCCCGACTATCAGGGGGTAGCTCAACCAAGTTCCAAACTTGGTTATCCTGCATGGATTGCATCTCGACGTTTATGGCATCTTGCCATTTCTCAGATTCCGGATCCAAGATAGCAGATTTGTAGTTAGTAGGCTCATCGCCAGACTCGGCTACTTCGGGACCATCTAGATGCCATAAGTATCTAGAATTTGGTACGGGAGTCCTACTACTTCTGCGAACGCTCGTGTTCACGTCTGATGTATCAGCAACAACAACTTGTTGATCAGACGCTCCAACTTCCTCAGTGGTTGTTTGTGGTTCTTGAATTTCTTCAAGATCGACAATGTTATCTCCAGTTCCTTGATTGAGAAATTTCTTCTCAAGGAAGTGGCATTTCCTCTTGATAGAAATCGTATTTGTATCAGGATGAAAGAAGTAATAACCGCTTTGGTTATAGTATCCGACGAAAAAAACTTTTACGCCACGGGGATCAAGTTTGTCATCAGACTCACTTGAGATGTAAGCATCACATCCCCATACTCTAAGGTAAGACAATTTGGGCTTCTTTCCCTTATGCCATATCTCATATGGGGTTTTGTCTATCTTCTTAGTTGGAGCCAGATTGACAATGCGGGCGGTGGCCATAAGGGCGTAACCCCAAAAGGAGTGAGGCAATTTAGTTCTACACATCATCGATCGAACCATGTTTAGCAAAGTTCGATTTCTCCTCTAGCTCACGCCATTATGTTGGGGTGTGCCAGGTGGAGTGAGCTGTGAAACAATTCCATGCTCTTTTAGATGAGTGATGAACTCTGAGCTGAGATACTCTCCACCTCGATCTGATCGAAGCATTTTAATGGTTTTACCAAGTTGTTTTTCCACTTCGTTTTGAAACTCTTTGAACCTTTCAAAAGTTTCGTGCTTGTGTTTCCTAAGATACACATAAGCGTATCGACTATAATCTCGATAAAAGAAACGAAGTATCTTTCATGGTTCTGAAGGGTCCACATACATCAGTATGTATGAGCCCTAACAGATCACTTGCTCGTTCACTTTTATGAGTGAAGGAGTCTTTGGCGAGTTTGCCAGCTAAGAGAGATTCGCAATCATCAAACGAGTCGGTCTTGTGATTCAATAATCCCTTCGGATTGGAGTCTTTTAACTCTTGCTTTACTTTTGTGGCCAAGTCGGCAATGCCATAGAAAAGTATCATTGATGCTAGTCTTGATACGCTTTGAAAGATGATATACGTTATTTTCAGTTTGAACATCAATCTCATAAATACCATTTCGAGGTTTAGCCTCAAAATAAAAGATATCATTTAAGTAAGCAGAAATAGCCATGCCATTAAAAACGTACTTAAAACCTTGTTCAAGCAACAATGAAAATGAAATAATGTTTCTGGTCAAACCAGGAGCATACAAACAATTATTCATAGGAAAAACTAGGCCAGATGGACAAGTAAAATGAAAAACTCCAGTTGCCAGAACTGGTACTCTCTTCCCATCTCCAACGATGAGTTCCATGCTGCCTTTATTCAGTTTCTTCCACTTCTCAGGCTCCTGCAAGACATTAACAATGTGGAAACCACATCCGGTATCAAATACCCATGTGTTGCTAGAGTCAGTGAAAAGTTCAATAACGTATATGGAAATATCTCGAGAAGAGCCTTCACCATTGGCCTTCCTCTTTGATAGCTCAGCTAGACGCTCGGGGCAGTTACGCATCCAGTGCCCCATCTTGTTACACTTGTAGCACTGGCGCTCCTCAGGAGGCGGCAGTGGTGCCTTTGCAACTTTCTTGTTAGTGTTGGTGGCAGATTTGGCAGCAACAATAACTTTCTTCTTGCATTTTCCCTTATAACCCTGATTCTTGGGTTTAGGCTTCTTTATACCAGCAGATCGGATCATCAGAATGATGTGGGTATAATGATGCTCTCACAACTAAGCTTTAAATTTATTAAACAAGACTCCTAAAGAAACCACACAAAACCGGCAAGTGTACCGATCACTAATAGTATAGCACTAAGGAAGTCCGAGTATCGAACACAAGGACACTTGAAAACGTTAATGATACTTAACCCTAACCAAGACTTACCTAAGAATATTTAAATGATTTTTAATAATTAACTACTTAACCTAACTTACTTTAACTAAATTAATTAGCTAGACTTAACTTAACTTAACTAAACACTTAACAAAACTTGGAAACTTAACTGCAAACGAAGAAAACGTCTACCTAGGTAAGAATCATATTGAAAGTATAATAAGGTAATGGATTGAAGAATCTCACGACACCGGTTCTAAAGGATGACACAACTAAGGTTCGCTCAAGAAGGTCAGATCACCTCTCGGTCTCACTAACAAACTCTAACTTATCTTAGTTGATTTTAAGAACAAACCGAGAAAACAAATTATTAACGTGTTCTAATGCCGACTCACCTCTCGGTCTCACCGACACACTAGCCTAATGGAAACGAATACTACGCAACCAAGGATAGAGGAACAATTCAACTTAACTTAAACTAGACCAACTAATCGCTCAAACACCCAAACCCGACAAGAACAAAACCCGCTCTCGCGCGATCTTAATTCTAACAAGTAAAAGTAATGAGACGAGTTTACTTCTTATCACCTCTCAGTCTCTAAGAAGGTGTTTCACAACTGATTTTATCTAATTAATTTACCCACTTATCCCTACGGTTGATCACCCCGCAAACAATCTCTAGACACAAAGTAAAGAGTTCAAACAAGCTAAAATCAATCAAAACCTATTCAATTAATCAAAGCAAGAGGTATATGAGTATAACTAATAAATTCACAGCCACTAAACACAACCTAATTCAATGTTAAACCAAACTTTTCATTAACAATTCAAGCCGATGATCAACAATCCATATTACTCATTAAAACCTAACAATATTCATCTAACCTAGGTAGAACTAATAAGTTTAGCCAATCATAATCAATGAACAGTAGATGAAATAGATATAAATGATAAACATGTTCATATAAATCTGATTACAAAAGGTTTGAATGCTTAAAAACCAAAAACGAACTCACAAACGTTAAAATAGTCAAAACCGACAACCGAAGGATAAAAGATGTAACCGTAAGCTTGTCCTCCTTGGTTTCTCCTCTAGAGCAGGTGTGGGATGGCTGGAAAATATGTTCTAAAATCGTTCATAGGGTATAAACCCTTTATATATGTGTTTAAACACCTCCTTCCAAATATAAAATAGGTTAAAACAAGCCCACTAGGCCCACTAGAACACAAAATAGATGTGGTAGCTGATTCTTGAACATTCTTGGCAGCCTTGTGACATGTTGGAATCTACTACATGCTTCTTGAATGGTATGACCAGGTCGCGTAGCTCTAACATGACATTTTCTGACGTTTTTCGACTTTCAGCTCGTTTATCTTCGTTTTTGCGTTACGGCTTCATCCGAGCTCCGTTTTAGCTTATTCTTTTTTCGTTTACTCGTTTTCTCGCTCTCTTCAACATGGGACCTATAATATACACAAACATTTAATTTCATGCAAGAAAAATTTATATTCGTTAACGTTTTACGCACAAAACAACCCAAAAACGGGATAAAAACGCTATGTGTTTTGCAACACATCAAATATCCCCACACTTGAACCTTTTTCGTCCCTGAAAAAGAAATCTACACAGGATCATAACCAAGTGAAAAACAAAAAACTCCCAGATTATTAATCATCATCAAAACATAAGAAATAGCTCGACATATTGACCGCGATTGCCGATATTGTTGTCCACTTAAACCCAGCCACCAGCCAATCAAGCCCCCCTTTTGCATTAAATGTTTTAAGTCCAAAAATTAATGCTACACCTACCCCATCTCAGACAAAGAGAGCTAGAAAAACTAGAGTCGAAGCAAACTGGTTCGACAAATCACCATAAGCCAAGGACTCGTTGATGGTACTAATTAGATGCACTCGGTGAAATTTTTTATGGATGAATGGTCATGTGGAGGTCGTACGAGCTATTCCTAAATATTATTGGACTTTTTCCTATAAATTCCTAATTTGATATTTATTGACTAAGAACCTTCGAGCCCCAATAGTGTATCCTCAGAGTCACTATCCCCTTGGTAACACGTAAACTCTAAGTCCCGTCTAGTATGTGCATCTTTGGCCTCTTTTACTAACTTTAAAGAATGCTCATTTGACATTTTACAATACATAACTTTCTTCACAAGCATTTTGATTTTCTTTAACAACTTTTGAGAATACACAAACATAACTTTCAATACATACTTTTTTTTTCTTTTCTTTTTTTTTTCTCTTTTTTTTTCTTTTCTCTTTTTTTTTACCATCTTTTATATCACCCTAAAATATATAACTATTTCTAAGCTCGTAGAAAGATGGACATGTGGTGTGTGTTGGTTTTGAGTGCATCTAAGTGTAACCATCTCAAAGTTTTCAGATTATGGTAATCCTCCCTAAGCATCGAAATTCGGTTTCACCGTTTTTCAGATTATTATATATATAAAAAGTGCTAAAGAGGACTATCAAAACTAGTTGGGCCTACCGACACATCCCAAATCAGATATGCTAGCCATCCCTCTTTTATTATTATATTATATATTTTTCAAAAGTTCCGAGAGTTCGTTAACACAACGGTAATAATATCATTTCCTGCATAACGTAGAAGAAAAACAATTTTCAAGGGACATTTTTCTTTAAATTTTTTACTTTAAATATTAACTCTCAAGATTTTCAATATTCTTTTATTTTTCTTAAAATGAAAACGTCAGTTCCCCATCCCCACACTTAAATTTCACATTGCCCTCAATGTGAGACAAGGAAAAGACAAAACTAAACATAAAGAAAAATAAAGTGGAACAGACTCCCCTGGTATATGTGATCATGCAAGTGTGCGGTGAATCATGTTCCTCGCCCTCCTATTCGAACGCAAGCTTAAAACTCCAGCTCATCAACCAACCAAGGAATAACCTGCAAGTAAGAGAAGAAACACTCGGCAAAACTCGGAAATAAAAATAAAAGTGAAAATAAAATAATAAGGAAAGATATTACCGGGTTGCCTCCCGGGAAGCGCTAAGTTTATTGAATAGTCTTCAGCCGGACTCGCTCCCGAAACCACAATCAGGAGGCTTCTCCTTTATCCTCTTCCCATCGATGCTCCTCAACACTCTCCTTTTACAATTGGTCGGGAAGAAACCAATTGCACAACTCTCATGGGCCCGACCATATGAATTAAACTCGGCCCACCAACTCTTGAATTCCTCCAAAAATGGTTCAATGAAGTGAAACGGGGAAGTCAATCTCTTCATCACACTACGATTTCTTCGCCCAGAAATCCTCCTTCTAGTTCTTTTAGCCAAACTTTTAAACCTTAACACGTCCCGAATGGAGATTGAGTACGGTTCGTGTTTTGGTTTTTCACAATCGAGGTGAGGTGTTGGAAGGACCAAATCACTAACTATCTCATGGCTCTCCTTACAAAGCTCCTTCTTGATCCCCAAACTTGGCTCGTTATATATTAAATCTTCAAGCAGCTTTAAATCACCAAGTGGGTCAAACTCGCCTTCATCCATAATGGCAAAGTCCATCAACTCTTCACCAAACTCATCCTTAAATTCTTCCTCCCAAGAGGGAATATACTCCTCTACTCTCTGCTCCTCCATTCCGGTATCTTCAATCTCGCTCAGGGTTTCAAACAAAGGTGGATTCAAAGGTGGAATATATTCCAAATCATTTCTAATGGCAAACAATACATCGTCCATTATTGATTCCAATTCTGGGGTTGGCTCTAATATATTTCCCGATAAGTCTTTATACCCTAAAAAGTTCCCCATTTGATCATATGCAAATTGGTATGGAGGAGGCTTTGCCACAAGTGATTCCCATGGAGCTTTCCGTGCCTCAACTTCTATCCTCCTTCGCTCATAAGCATCATGTACCCAGTGATCTCTGCCACACACTTTGCACCATGGCATTCCAACGTGTCGTCCGAACATATTTCCTTTAAAGAACACTCAAAAGAAAAGGATCACGGGCACCAGATAAAAATAGAATAAAATACTAAAAATAAAATTAAACTAATTAAAATAACTAATCTAATCTAAATATACGAAAATATAATAGGTAAATCCCAACTCGGGTCGTTCTCAATACGCCTCTAACCGTGTCCCCGGCAGCGGCGCCAAAAACTTGATGTGGGTATAATGATGCTCTCACAACTAAGCTTTAAATTTATTAAACAAGACTCCTAAAGAAACCACACAAAACCGGCAAGTGTACCGATCACTAATAGAATAGCACTAAGGAAGTCCGAGTATCGAACACAAGGACACTTGAAAACGTTAATGATACTTAACCCTAACCAAGACTTACCTAAGAATATTTAAATGATTTTTAATAATTAACTACTTAACCTAACTTACTTTAACTAAATTAATTAGCTAGACTTAACTTAACTTAACTAAACACTTAACAAAACCTGGAAACTTAACTGCAATCGGAGAAAACGTCTACCTAGGTAAGAATCAAATTGAAAGTATAATAAGGTAATGGATTGAAGAATCTCACGACACCGGTTCTAAAGGATGACACAGCTAAGGTTCGCTCAAGAAGGTCAGATCACCTCTCGGTCTCACTAACAAACTCTAACTTATCTTAGTTGATTTTAAGAACAAACCGGGAAAACAAATTATTAACGTGTTCTAATGCCGACTCACCTCTCGGTCTCACCGACACACTAGCCTAATGGAAACGAATACTACGTAACCAAGGATAGAGGAACAATTCAACTTAACTTAAACTAGACCAACTAATCGCTCAAACACCCAAACCTGACAAGAACAAAACCCGCTCTCGCGTGATCTTAATTCTAACAAGTAAAAGTAATGAGACGAGTTTACTTCTTATCACCTCTCAGTCTCTAAGAATGTGTTTCACAACTGATTTTATCTAATTAATTTACCCACTTATCCCTTCGGTTGATCACCCCGCAAACAATCTCTAGACACAAAGTAAAGAGTTCAAACAAGCTAAAATCAATCAAACCCTATTCAATTAATCAAAGCAAGAGGTATATGAGTATAACTAATAAATTCACAGCCACTAAACACAACCTAATTCAATGTTAAACCAAACTTTTCATTAACAATTCAAGCCATGATGATCAACAATCCATATTACTCATTAAAACCTAACAATATTCATCTAACCTAGGTAGAACTAATAAGTTTAGCCAATCATAATCAATGAACAGTAGATGAAATAGATATAAATGATAAACATGTTCATATAAATCTGATTACAAAAGGTTTGAATGCTTAAAAACCAAAAACGAACTCACAAACGTTAAAATAGTCAAAACCGACAACCGAAGGATAAAAGATGTAACCGTAAGCTTGTCCTCCTTGGTTTCTCCTCTAGAGCAGGTGTGGGATGGCTGGAAAATATGTTCTAAAATCGTAGTGCTGGATTAGCCGAAAATCAAAGTTTATCAGAAGCTTGGGATAAAATTCCTGACCCATTTCAAATGCATATCCCATTTTTGCACAGCAGGGTTATGAAAATCCACGAGAAGCGATATTATCAGAAATGCCCAAAAAATATCATATTCGTAAAGCAGAAACATAGATGCACTCAAAGCATTCACGCATAATCTGATAGATCTTTTGAAGGTTAAGGAAGTATGACCGCTTTACCAATAGTTGAAACCCAATCGCTAAAATTAGAAATGAAAATGATAAAAGATTTCGTGTCAACAAACAATTCGAAATACCTCGACTTTTTAGAACAGGTCCGAGTCAAGATCTTGTTGTTTCTTCAACAATTTCTGATCTCTAGTGGACCCCTCAGTAGGATTCGGGCTCGATCTGGTTTAGTATCAAGGTGATTTTCATAGGGTATAAACCCTTTATATATGTGTTTAAACACCTCCTTCCAAATATAAAATAGGTTAAAACAAGCCCACTAGGCCCACTAGAAGACAAAATAGATGTGGTAGCTGATTCTTGAACATTCTTGGCAGCCTTGTGACATGTTGGAATCTACCACATGCTTCTTGAATGGTATGACCATGTCGCGTAGCTCTAACATGACATTTTCTGACGTTTTTCGACTTTCAGCTCGTTTATCTTCGTTTTTGCGTACCGGCTTCATCCGAGCTCCGTTTTAGCTTATTCTTTTTTCATTTAACTCGTTTTCTCGCTCTCTTCAACATGGGACCTATAATATACACAAACATTTAATTTCATGCAAGAAAAATTTATATTCGTTAACGTTTTACGCACAAAACAACCCAAAAACGGGATAAAAACGCTATGTGTTTTGCAACACATCACAGAACTTGATTGGTCCTAGAAGGAATGTTCATCTCAGCCGTTTTGAGCATGTTGTGCAGCTCCGGCACTGTCTTTACCCAGCCGTTCATGTTGAAATTCATTACGAACTGGTCGTAAGAGCTGGGGAGAGAGTTGAGGATGAAATCCGCTGCCATCTCATCGGACATGGGATAATCAAGTTTCTTAAGCTGATCGATGTGCCCCTTCATCTTTAGGACATGCGCACTGACGGGAGACCCTTTTGCCATCTTGTAGCTAATGAGCTGTTTCATGGTGTCGAACCGTTGAGTTGCTTCAGCATCTCATAGACACAAAAGTCTTCTAAGCCTTCTGCCGGCTTGTTTCTGGAACATGCCCTTGAGTTGCTCCAGCATCTCATAGGCACAAAAGTCTTCTAAGCCTTTAGCAAGCTCAGAAGTCATGGTGGCTAGTATAATACAGGAGACCTCAGCCGAGTCATCCCTATGCTTGTCAAGAGTTTTTCGAGTAGCAGCTGTGTTGTTTTCATGCTCAGTTGGAGCAGGTCCATCGATAACATACAGGCGCTTTGCCATGGTGAGAACAAGTCTCAAGTTGCGATATCATTCGATGAAGTTGGTACCGTTCAGTTTATCATTCTCAAGGATAGTCTTAAGGGTGTAGGGTGTGATTTCATTTGACGACATCTGATTAAAAAAAGCAAAAGTAAATTTAATTAGTATTTTCGATGTAGTAGTCCTATTATTAATGACCCAATAACATTAATGAAATAGGAGTATGAGAATCTGGCTTCTAGTTATTAAAGGCAGTTGTAGCACACTACATTAATAAGTGGTTAGGCAGACTAACAACGATTGTCAATTGTGAATAGAGCACAACTCTCGGTTATGAGGCCTATAGAGACAACGATTGTCTGTATAGATACGTTTAGCCTCATCTTTTCCCACTTTAAGTCTCCAGACAGCTTTAGCACATAACAGGAGAGTAAAGTAATAGTTTTCCTAGTACAGTGACGTGTGAAAGGGCCGGATATGTCAACGAAACACTTTCACCTTGATGGGATAGGCTAGAAAACAAGTGCGGTGCTGTAGCTCCAAACACTCGAAATTTCGCAGTATGCCTCAAGTGTGACTTATAGTAGGATTGACATAAACTATTGGCTATAAATTGGGATAAATTTTAGAATTACCAAATAGAGTAAAAGTCAAATTTTATTGTATATGTAATCAGGACAAAATGATGAACCCTTTCATCTCTCAGAAGACTTAGTTTTATATAACCTATTAAAACTAATTTTGTCGCGATATCTCTAACCAATTTTAAGTTAATAGTTAAACTATTAAGTTATAAGGTTTTGGAAAATCAGATTTAGTTTAATTTTGCAAAAACTCAATTGGTTGATTAAAAATTTATTTTAATATATTTGGTATTAGGTTGGTGGTATTATAACTTATTATAATTAAGCAAGCAACCACAATAGCAAACAAGAATACGTAAATGTTAAATGGCCAAAAGGTGATTGGTCTTGCTAGAGCCTATTAGCAAGACCAATCGGGACAAGGGGTCACAACACAAACAACCACAAGGATGGACTCCTGGTGCATCCGGTCATCTTTGCTAACTCCCACTGACTTCAAGAACTCCGTGAGCTCGTCCTCGGTTTTCCTTCGGGTCTTCTTCATTACAATATTCACTAATACAAGTAATGAAAAACTAAACCCTATCTATTACAATTTTGAACCATCAAAGTGGCCAAAAACCATAAAATAAAACCGAAAAATATATACAACTTTTGAACCATCCATATGGCTAAAAAACCAAAAACCATTCAACCAAACAAACAAGGTCGGACCAGATTTACATATTCGATAAAGATAGAAATAAAATTGTGCAATATCTTGGTCAAATAAAATAAATAAAAATTGACCAAACCAAGATTGCTCAAAAACTTGTCTAGATCAAAAACTTCAACTAGTTTGAAGTTTATGATGTAGATCCGGTGAAAAGACCGGATTCGACTCGTATGTTGTAACCAAGGCTCTGATACCACTGTTGTGTTCCAGTGGTGATTAGTCAACGGTTTAACAATTAAACCCGGTTTTATTGGTTTCATAATTATTAATCAAATTAATAATAAATAAGAAAAACGCAGCGGAATATTAAATCGATTAATCACCAAAAACGGAACCGTACAGGATCCGGTTACATACGATACGAGTACTAGTAAAACAACCAAAGTAAATAAATAATATACATGACATTATTAAAGTTTTACCTCGGTTAATAAATAACCGGTTGAGACATCGAGAGCTAACGGACAACGCTAGGTGACCAAACGAGATGAACCAACAACGGTGGTGGTGCACGAGTGGACCGGCAACGGAGATAACACGACCAACGGAGGCGGCGGGACTGCGGCTCGGCTGGGCTACGGCTGCGGCTTGGCTTGGCTGCGGCTTGGCTTGGCTGCGGTTGTCTGCTGTCGGCGACGGCGTGCGGCTGTCGGCAGTGGCTGGTCGGCGGCGGTGGTGAACCAAGAGAGAGGAGAGGGTGGCTAGGGTTATGTTATTATCTCAATGAATAATCCCTAATGACATATTAACTAGTTAATATAACTAGTTAATCATGTTGGGCCACCAAACCCATATCAAGCCCAATCTCATTAAAGGTCCATATCTCGTTTATTAGTCGTTACCGGTTAACCAGTGTAAGCGGTCAATATCCGTTACCCAATGTGTAACTCTTATGGGTTATAACTCGGTCGGCCGCGTTGACTTAAACGAACCGATCCATATTTCCAACACCTAGTTGTAGTATTTGTACAAGTGAGAGATTTTATTGTAAACGTACTAAATAACATGTGGCTAGTCGTTACTTAATAACAAATCATCGATATATTAGTTGGAGTATCTCTCTTTGTTCATTCTTCCTTTCTAATTGTAACACAACATGACAAAATATAAGTGCTCTTTAATATTCACACAAATTATGCAACATTTACCCATCCTTTATAATTAAATATGAGAGAAAAGATCAAATAAGAATGCTAGGAAGGAGGGTATTTTTGTCTAATTCTATAATATTGAAAACCCACTTAATTTAATTTCAAAAATCCACTTAATTAAAAAACACTTAATTAAAACCCACTTAAATTTTCACTTATCTCCTACAACCACCACCGCCACCACCTTGCCGGAAAAGTCTTCGGAAATTTCGTCGGAAAATAAAACACAATGAAAAAGACACAATGTAAAAAACACAATGGAATAAACGCTATGAAAATAAAAACACAATGACAAAAACACAATGAAAAACACAATTAAATTACACAATGTAAAAAAACACAATGCAAAAAACACTATGAAAAAATAAAACACACTTGTATAACACAATTTTGTAAAACACAATTTTAATAAAGCACACTTTGTAAAAAACCCACGAATTTTTTTTTATTTTTATATAGCAATATGGTACTCATATAAAAGAAAAAACACTCGTTATTATGGTGAAATTGTTTTGAAAAAAAAAATATCGTATAAAAAAGTTATGAGCGTTTTAAAATGATGAGGATATTTAACATGTGTCTTGCATGTGGAGAGAGAAAGTCAACAAATGTGTAATCCCTATTATTCCCTTACCCTTGTTTTACACTTTATGATCTCTCTAATCTAATCTCAACTATTCAATTTTAAAGTGAATGGACAAGATTATTTTCTATCATTCTTAAGAAAACTAATCTTTTTATTATAACTCAACCCTTAAATATGATGCAAATTGGAATTTCGATTTGTCGACATTAGTATTCAAGGAATGGGCTTATGTTGTCACGTCCATATCTTCAATAATTTTGGAATTGATCCACATCCTAGAGACGTATTCAATAATCCGCAAAAGCGTGAGGCAACGTATTTATTTATTATTATTTACTAGATATCTTGAGATCACATGAAAACATTCTAGAATCATTATGAACTGCTTTAGATCATCAATATAGGGTCCTCTTGGTATATATGATGGCAAGTACTATTTATTTTTTTAAAGGCATCCTTTTTATACGTCACATCACACCATTGTCTTTTCTTTTCATGGCTTCATGCCAACTCATACCACGTTGGATTTAAAGTCATAAATATATCTATAGACTATAGCCTAATCTATCAGGGTCCTTGGGGCATCTTCGGATTCATTTGGATTCTCGGCAACACCATAGCTAGCAACCAATTATGTTTGGTGATTTGGTTTCAGTTTTGGTTTCTACAACCTGATAGAGTGATAGTGATTTTCAAAGCGGAATGAGTGCTTTGTATATCAAAAACATTCAGATTGTTTACGTATTTTTGGAACACCACCATAACTAATTTTGATGAAGATGTGTTGTCTCCATATAATTGGTTGGATGGTCTATGTGGCACTCCATATATATGCTAGTTTTTATCCCCGTAGTACGGATGCTTGTTTTATATTATTTGTTTATAATATTTATTTATTTTTTGAATTTTTTTTATTGTATGAAAGTTAATAATATACTTATGATTTGATGATAAATTGTTTGACAAATAAATGAGATGTTATAACCCGTTTTAAAAGCTATATGAGTTTGATAAGACCCAAAACCCGTTTATTTGTTTTAGTATAAAATTGGTTTTTTAATTATAAATAATATATGTCTTTTTTAAATAAATAAGATATTATTTTTTAAAATATTCTTACTTTATATGATTTTTATATCAAATATTTAGTGAGATTAGTTTTTAATTTAATAAGATGTTATAACCCGTTTAAGAAATTTCTGGGTTTGATAAGACCCATACCCGTGACTTCGAGTCAAATACATGAGAAGCCTTCATTTAAAAATCAAGCAAATCTGGTGACTCCAAAAAAAGGGGGAACGACCATATTGCGACACGTATGTTTTTTATGGTTTCGTTTATATATATTATAGATAGATTGTTAATACGATCTAGAAAAATATGATTTTTTTATTTACCTTTGTAATACAATAAATATGAATCCAGTTAACTAGTACTATACTAAGTATAATAAACACTACTGTTACGTTATACACTTCTTAAATTACCAATAAAATTTGAATACAATTATGTGTTTGAAGAGGTAGGTCCCAGCAGAGCCCAGTTGGACCCGCAAGACTCACCTTGAATAGGGACGTCTGCGCAATGACCAACTGCTCCAGCAGGACCCACCATGCTCAGAGAACCTTACGCGCAGTACGCCAGCTGTACCCGCAGGGAAAGCCTCCCAATGGCGAAGTACCCCGCCTGTTCCCGCAGCTGCGGATACAAGCCATCAGGGAAGGCTACCCGCACTAACAGCAAGGCTACACGCACAAGGCATTCGCTACTTCAGTAGTCACATGAGGGAACGAGCAAGGCGGGAATACTCCCGCTTAAATGAGCCAGTCCGTATGCTTCTGGAAGGTCTTTCGTACTATACTAAGGTATGGGCGGAACAGACAATTTGACCAGAGCAGACCATGAACCAATCACAGGGTGACAGCTCACCGACAACAATACGAGGAGGAGCATCCTCCAGGACTGTTTTGTCACTATTAGCCGCTGCCTACTCACCAACCCTTACGATGGGACGTGCGCAGCCTACAGTTGGTGGAACAATGCGTAGCCGGCAGTAAAGGAACAGTATACAGCCGACAATTACTGTTGGCCGTAGCCTATCCACCAACCAGCATGGCCTGTGCGTAGCCCACTGTTGGTAGAACAGGAATACTATTCAGCCGGCTGTACCTTCTGGGAAACCTACCTTCGGCTGTAAATACTCCAACACCTTGGAATGGTAAGGACATCATCTGATATCTCAATCTTATCTAGCAATCTCTTAATATACACTTATATTCAGAGCAATCTAGTCTGATTCTCACGCCGGAGGGTGGTCACAAGGAGGAACCCCCCCCCTTCTCAGTGACGAGCTTACGGTGTCTGTTTTGCAGGTCCCCTGAAGAACAACCTTCTCTGCTGGACCTCATCCTCGTGGGAAACATTACTTAAACCCCAGATTATCTATAATCTACCCAGGGTTAACCTAGTGTTCCTTCATTGGCGCCATCCGTGGGACGACGAAATTTCTTCATTGGCGCCATCCGTGCATAAAAGCTAGAACTAATTTAGTTTTTTCAAAATTTCTGAAGAAATGGTTAACGTTACTCCGGTCCCAAGGCCAGTAACCGACCAAGAAACCCCGGTAACCACAACCCCAGCAACTGGGGGGAACACCGGCGGTTATACAAATCTTACGAACACTACCCCGACTACCCAAGCCGGGACAAGTGCAGTAAATATTCCACTGGGGTTCACTGATGCCCAGTTGGAAAAACGAACGAGGGTCCCTCGCCAAACACTGGATCAAGTGAAGGCGTGGGCCGAAGCACGTCAGAGAGAGTTCCAAGCTGAATTGGATGAACGCTTGCGTTCAGTTCAACAGGCTGACGAATTCGGCAGTACTCGCCAACATCTCAATATGAACAGCGAGTGCGAGTACTCAGACGACGAAAGGGAAGAATCCGATACCGACGCAAACCCTCGCCATAAGGCGAAAGGGAAGCATAAGGAAACGGACTTCCAGCCGAAAAGGAATTTTGGGGAAGCTTTTAAACCAACGAATGCGGAGAGAAATCCGCGTGACTTCTCCAAAACCTTTAGGCCAACTGCTACAAATGCAGGAAAGTCAAAGTTCGCAAGAGACATTGCGGAAGCAATCACCCCGAGAAGTGCCAAACAAATGTCCAACATTGGCACTTATGATGGTCTATCCGACCCAGACGACCACTTGAACAGATTCATTGCGGGGGAAACCGTCAGTAACTGGACGGAACCCACGTGGTGTTATATGTTCCAGATGACTCTGGTTGGAGCGGCCAGGGCATGGTTCGATCGTTTACCGTTCCACCACATATATGACTGGGCGGACTTTCAGAACAAGTTCAGCCAGCACTTCAGCCAACAGAGGAAATATACTGAAGAACAGTGGACGATCCTCAACTGCGTTAGAGAGGAGGATGAATCTTTACTAGACTTCATCACCCGCTTCAACTCCAAAAAGCTAAGTCTCGGCAACATAAGTGAGGATCTTGTTCGCGCCGCTTTCATCCAAGGCGCCGAATACCCAGAGCTTATCCGCACATTGACGGGTAAGGATGGCATGCCATCAACATGGGATGCCATCATGACGGCGGCTAAGCGCTTTGCCGAGACGGAGAAGCAACTGGGAAGGGATCTTCCCCAGAGTACACACCTCTACACGCAGAGGACAAGAGAGAACAATGTTCGGATCGCCCGGCAGAACAAAAAGAGGAAGCTAGGTATCTGGCAGTCAAGGGTAAACTTTGACACCTCATCCAGCTCTCACCCTCTTGTTGGCGGAAGAAATCACACACACCCTTCAAACCAAAAGCACCGGTGGACGCCACTCACCAAAAGCGTCACGGAGATATTTGCCACTGAAAAGCTACCGTGGCCAAAAGCTCCAATGATCCGGCAGCGACCTAATGCGGATCAGAGCAAATCCTGTGACTTCCACGGGACAAAAGGTCATAGTACGAAAGAGTGTACATCCTTGAAGGATATTATCGAAGCATTCGTCAAGGATGGAAGACTGGCACACCTGGTGGCATCAATCAAGAAGGGAGGAAGAAACGACAACCGGTACCGAGGCAACGGACGAAAGCCCGTTGACATCAGCATCAACATGGTTCATGGTAAGATCAGAGGAAGAAAAAGGCTAACGCCAGAACCATGTGCGTGGAAGGAAGCTGAGGTGCGCTTCCCGCGAGTGCCAGGAGGACCCAGCAAAGAAGGCCCTATCGTCATCAAAAGCCAGCTGGGGCACTACATCACTTCCCGCACTCTTGCTGACAACGGCGCCTCGTCAACGGTGATGTACAGGCAGTTCTTTGACAAGCTAGACGACGAAGACAAGGAACGCCTGGAAACGATCTGCGCCTCGATGGAAGGGTTTGATGGCAGCACAAACACCCCCCTGGGTATCCTATCTTTCCCCGTCACTCTTACGGATGGGAAACACTCCCGCACAGAAGATGTGGACTTTGTCGTGATGAGGAAGCCACACCATACATACGACATCCTCTTCGGGAGAGACGGGATGGCAAGGTTCAACGCCGTGGTATCCTCAGTCCACGGCATGATGGGATGGCCAACAGCTGAGGGTGTAGCGATGATCACCGGAATTCCCCAGGTATGCATCGCATCTGTCTCATCTAAACCCAAACCAAAGATGGCTAAACCAACCATCACCGAACCAGAAAGATGGGCCTTCAAAGGCAAGTACCCTGACCAGGCCGTCACCATTGGCCCAACAATTTTTGATCCCACACGCACCTTACTCAAGCGCTTATTACAAAAGAACGCTGACATCTTCGCGTGGACACCAGCTGACATGACTGGTGTACCCGGAAGTAAGGCAGAGCATAAGCTCAAATGCGATCCGGCTGTTACGCCGATCGTACAAAAGCGCAGAGTAATGGGGCCAGAACAAACTAACGCGTGTAGAACCCAAGTCAAGGAACTCCTTGACACAGGCATCGTACGCGTTAGTAGATATCAAACTTGGGTTGCAAATCCCGTTATGGTACCGAAGAATAACAAACAATGGCGCATGTGCATAGATTTCAAAGACTTGAACAAAGCATGCCCCAAAGATTGTTATCCGTTACCTGAAATTGATCTTAAGGTGGACTCGTTGGCACCATTCCGCCTTAAATGCTTCCTGGACGCGTATAAGGGGTACCATCAAATCCACATGGCCGTTGATGATCAGGACAAAACCGCTTTTCGGACGCCCGATGGCACATTTTGTTACCAAATGATGCCATTCGGACTTAAGAATGCCGGGTCCACATACCAACGCCTGATGGACAGCCAGTTTCATGCCCAAATTGGGAGGAACTTGGAGGTCTACATGGATGACTTGGTCATCAAAAGCCCTGACCCAAAAGCGATGTTGAAAGACATCGAAGAAACTTTCAACACGCTCAGGAAGATAAACATGAAGCTCAACCCGAGCAAGTGTGCCTTTGGAATGGAAGAAGGGAAGTTCTTGGGGGTCATCGTCACTAAAGATGGCTTCAGAGCGAACCCTGAAAAGGTCGAAGCCATTATCAAAATGGAATCACCTACTACCATCAAACAGGCTCAGACACTGAATGGACGACTAGTGGCACTTAATCGCTTTTTGGCAAACCACGCGGATAAGTCGTTTCCCTTCGTGTCAACATTGAGAAACTGTTTAAAGAAAACGCACTTCCGCTGGACACCAGAAGTGGAAGCAGCTTTTCAGGAGATTCGGTCACGCTTGATCGAACTCCCAACGCTGACAGCACCAAAAGCGGGAGAGGAGTTAATCCTATACCTTTCCGCAACTGATAGAGCAACCGGGGCAGTCCTGCTAGTAGAACGAAAAGGCATCCAGATGCCGATCTATTATGTCAGCCGTATCCTAACAAACGTAGAAACCCGGTACTCTACCCTCGAAAAATTAGTCTTAGCACTTATACACGCTTCACGCAGGCTAAGACGATATTTCCAGGGTCACCCAATCACCATTCTCTCCAACTTCAAACTTGCAAACGTTCTAGGCAAACCCGAGTTATCGGGACGCCTAGCCAAATGGACAATTGAGTTGGGGGAATACGCGATAAAGTATAAGCCAAGACCAGCCATAAAAGGCCAGGTACTGGCCGACTTTATTGCAGAAGTGCCTGTATCGCGGGAAAAAGAGTGCCAGGAAGAGGCTCAACCCTCTCCAGCACAAGACATCAATGATGTCTGGCGACTCTACACTGATGGAGCAGCCAGTAACGAGGGTTCAGGCGCAGGGCTGAAACTAACCAACCCAGCGGGCCAAGAATACACTTACGCTATTCGACTGGATTTTCCAAGTACGAATAACGAAGCCGAGTATGAGGCATTCTTGGCTGGGCTGAGAATTGCGCGTAAGATGGGTGTGAAAAACTTGGAAGCCCACGTGGATTCCATGTTAGTAGCCAATCAAATCAACGGGACGTACACGGCCGTGAACGACACAATGGCCCTGTACCTCGCACAAGCAAAATCCCTTATGCGCGATTTCAACGACTGCAAAGTCATACACGTCAAGCGAAGTGAAAACAAATCTGCGGATGCGTTAAGCAAGCTTGCATCATTAGCCTTCACCCACTTAGGAAAGGATATCCGCATTGAACTCCTCGAGACACTTCGGTCCCGCACAAGGAAATTTGTGTCATCCAAACCGGCACGGAAACGTGGATGACACCAATAATAAAATACCTTGCGGCAGGTACACTACCAGAATCCAAAACACAGGCAAGAAAACTACGCTGTAAAGCACTGAATTATCAACTCATCGATGACATCCTTTACAGACGTAACTTTCTTGGCCCACTCTTAAGATGCGTGGACAACCAAGATGCTGACTACCTCCTAAGGGAAGTACACGAAGGCATCTGTGGAGTACACGCAGGTCCCCGCGATGTTGTAGCTAAGCTAAACAACGCGGGATACTTTTGGCCGGGGATGCATACGGATGCACTGGCATACATCAGAAAATGCAGGTCTTGCCAGCTTTACGCACCCAATACGCACCGCCCGAAGAATGAACTTGTTCCAGTCACTTCTTCATGGCCATTTCAGAAGTGGGCCATCGATGTGACAGGCCCATTTCCTACAGCAGCAGGAAATGTTCAGTTCCTAGTGGTAGCCATCGACTACTTCACCAAGTGGATAGAAGCAAAACCTTTAGCCCAAACAACCGCGAAACATATCAAAAAATTTATTTGGGAATTTATTATTTGTCGTTTTGGACTTCCACAGAATTTGGTGAGCGATAACGGCACCAACTTTGCTGACAAGAAGCTACAACAGTGGCTGAAAGAACTTCAAATCACCCACACCTTTACCTCAGTGGCACACCCGCAAGGTAATGGTGAGGTGGAAAGAGCAAATAAGAGCATCGTCGAAGGCATAAAGAAAAGACTCTTGGAACACAGATCCGGCTGGGTGGACGGGCTTCCGCACGTCCTTTGGGCAAACAGAACGCTGAAGAAGGCCAGTACGGGAGAAACCCCGTTCAGTCTCACTTATGGCACTGAAGCCATGGTCCCGGTCGAAATTGGTTTACCCTCACCAAGGGTCTTGATTCAGCCAGAAGACAATGATGCGGAAAGACGGTTAGACCTTATGCTAACCGAGGAACGCAGAGACTTAGCCGCAGTGCGTGAAGAGAACTACAAGCGACAAATGCAAAAGTACTACAACACGCGGGTAAAACTCTGCAACTTCAGTGTAGGAGACTACATACTACGTAACAACGAGGCTTCGAACCAAGAACGCCCAGGAAAGCTGGCCCCGGTCTGGGAAGGGCCATACATTATCAAAGAAGTCCTGGGAAAGGGCGCATACCGGCTCGAAAGGCTCGATGGCACTCCCATCCCAAGAACATGGAATGGAGCTCAATTACGCAAATGTTATATGTAGATCAATTCCAAACTTGTAAAGAAAAGGCCTAGAGCCACTTCTAATGGAAATGATTCTCCTTTCACAATGTGTTGATAGCCTTACCTTTATACTTATGAACTTCCCACACTGGTGCCGGTATTCACCGCATAAATGGGGGAAGAAGTAAGTCGTTACGTGTGGAAGGCGGCAAAACCCGTATAAACACAACGATAAAAATAAGGAAAACCTACACGCAGGTCAGATGTAAGTAAAGTTTAGCCATCCTTGTAAGTGCAAGTGACGGTCTTACCCACACAATCACGAACAAGGAAGCAAAACTTCAACATATCATCTACCACGTTCAAAGGTTAACTTATTCTGAACACTTAGAAAATTTCAAAGGAAAAGATGAGGAAAACTTCCACGCAGGTCGGATATAAGTAAAGTTAAGCCATCCTACTAAGTGTAAGTGACGGTCATACCCGCACAATCATGAAAGAGGAAGCGAAACAAACTTATAATTTACCACGTTAAAAAGTTAACTTATCTAAGTACTAAAGAAATTACTAAGTTAGATCAAAACATGCGTAAAATAAACAAGGCAAAGATCAAACACAATCTTTATTTCATTAAATTCAAATATTACAAAGATAGCTATACAAAAGCAAAAATCTACGCTAATGGTGGAAAGGGATCTTCAGAATCAGGCTTCAGGACCACTTCCACTTGGACCCGCTCCATCAGTAGAGCGTGGTGGTTCAAGGAAGGCTTTAAGAATAGCTAGCCCATCATCAGCAGCAGCGACTTCGTTCACCTTCTCCACCACAGGATGCGGGAAGGCGGCATACTGGTTCACTGCTTGGTCGTAAATAGCTTCAGTATCCACATCGTACAAAGGGAAGTTGGAAGGCGGGATGCCTTTCTCAACGAACCCTAGACCAAGCAGGAAGCCGGCCTTTTCCCCATCCTCATGAGAAGCGTTGAGGGCTGCGCTCATAGCATCGTCATAAGACGTCTCTGAGAAGACCCGATGCACAACCTACAAAGAAAAAATACAAGTATCAGAACCTTTTCTATTTACAAAGAAAAGCGTGAAGACATAAAGCTAAAGATACCTGAGACAACGCTTCTCGAAGAAGCCATTCCTTGGCAACCAGAGCTTCTTGGAGGGCAGCTTGAGCTTCGTTACGGGCGCGTTCGGCTTCACTCTTGTTGAGGTTGGCAAGCAACACATCTTTAGCCGCAGCCTCTTCGACGCCCTTTAGCTTACGCTCGGTATGGTCAAGCACCCCCCTCTGGTCCAGGATTTCTTGAAGCTTCTTAGCGTCCTCCATCGCCAAGGCATCATGAGCCTGCTGGAGAGCCTCTAATTTGGCTTTAAGCTCTTCATTCTCCAGGCGTAGAGGCTCAGCAACAGCTTCAGCCTTGGTGGCCCTTTCAGTCGCGTTCCTAGCAGTCTCCTTAGCCAGCCGAAGCTGTTCATTAACAGCTTGGGCAGCCTTGGAGCGAGCCTCGAGACGGGCCTGAACCTCGACTTCAAGGGCCTTGAACGCCTTCTCCTTCTCCGCCGCCGCGGCGGAAAGCCTCCTATTCTCCTCCCGGACAGCCCGCGCCTGAGCTACTTCCTGAAGGCGAGCTGCTTTTAACTTGTCGTTTTCACGACAAAGCAGCTCGACGCGCGGCTGCATCCGGGCAAGGAGAACCCGAAGCTCATTGCTTAGCCTACCCTCCTGGTAGCTAGCCATGGCTTCCCCCAACGCACCACTGGGAGCAGAGTGACGAGCCCACTCCACGCACTCCACAGGTGTGCGAAGGGTTGTTCCTCGGCGAATGTTCCATCGTGGAACATACACTTCATTGGAATCCGACACTGCAAAAAACAAAGAGCAGTTAGGAAAAGATGATTGACAAATATAAAATAGGCCAAAAGAACCCTACGCACCTGTAGGGTCAATAACAGGCAGATAGCCGCCGAACCCATCACCTGAACCCAAGGGAAATCCATCCAAGAGGTCAGGCAGATGGAAAGGTGGCAGAGTTTGGCGATACGCCCCATGCATACCTGAAGGATCGGCCGTCGTTGCCGATGACGGAGGAGGCATGGTGGCGGCCGCCGCGGTGGCCGCTGCGGAATCCGCAGCAATAGTAACCGCCGGCTCGGTGAAGGATGCTGTAAAAATCGCACTCACAGCCGGCGGTGACGTCATCTCAGCTGGAACAGTCGGCTCAAAGGAGTGAGCAACTGAACCAGCGGAAGCAGGCGCAGGCGCATGGGTCGACGCCTCAGGTAGGCTGACCAAGCCTACCGTCATTGGCGGAGAGGTACTCCTCTGCGCTCCACCCTGGAATGCGTCAACATCCACGCCTGCGTAAAGAAGATAAGTGTTAAATGATATTAAGCTATGAAGTTAAAAGACAAGAAGTCTGTACTTACGGGTTTTCTTGAGCCTAAAGGTACGGAGAGGCGGGGACGAACCCGATGGAGCCGGCCTCTTTCCGCCGGTTACCGTCGTCTTCTTGGGCTCTCCGGAGGTGACAGTCGCAGCCTCCGGAGCGGTGGTCTTATCACCACCGGGATTCCCCGCCACCTCTTCACTCTCGGTCTCCGAATCAGACCGAGGCGCCGGATCGGCAGTGGAGGCCACCTTTTCCTTCCCCTTCCCGCCGGCAGCCTTCTTCTTCCGCACCAACGGAGGACCATCTGCGGATTCTTCATCAGAACAAACGATTAGAGGAATTCCAGCAGAGGTTTCAACATTGAGGGGTCGAGGGTCGAATAGCGCCTTACCTGGCCGACGGGCGCTAAGGATCTCATGGCCTTGCGGATAGACCTCCACGAACCGATCCGCCGTTTGTTCTAGGATGGGCAACTCGTTCTCGTCTAGAGCGCGAGTACCCATCCGAGCGGGACCGTCAGCCTCCCGCGGGTTCAGGAGCGACTGCAAGTCGTTCCCCTCTGGAAAAAAAAAAAAAAAAAAAAAAAGGTTGGAAGAGATTCTAAATCAACAAAAAAGAAACGAAGCATACCGTAAGGAACAGAGTTCGAACCGTATTCGAGGACGATCGGAATCTTTCGCGCATCCGCCTCCTTCCACACCCGGCTCATCCCCAACATCACCATCCCGGACTCCGCAAACCGGTAAACCGGAGATTGGACCCGGGATATCTTCGAAAACCATTCCGCCTCCTCGTAGTTGGAGGCGTGAAGGCTGGGAAGTGCTTGCCCGTTCTTGAATTTCATGGCAATGGGGATGGCGCGAGCGGATATGAAGAAGAACTCCCGCTTCCACGCGCGAAGACTGCGCTCGGTTGCGCAAATCTTCAAACCCTTGATCCGGGTTATCAACGTGTACCACCCCTGGATGCACCTCCAAGTGTAGAAGGTCATCAGGCGGTCAACATAGGGCTCAATGCCCAAAATCCGGCACACCCACTCGAAGTGGCGAATCTTGGCGATCGCCATGGGGTGCAACTCGGTCAAATGAACACCGTGCCTCTCAAGGACACGGTAAACAAACTTTGTCAATGGGAACCTAAGATTCCCATAAACAAAGAATGCAGCATAAACCCCGATCTTGCCTCTGGGGGCATCGTACACCGTCTGATGGGGTTCAGGAAACTCAGGCTCGAGAGACTCGAGCATGAACTTCCTGACGACGTACCGATACAGATCGCCAGGCAGAGCACACTGGCACTCGCCAGCAGTACTATGGTCATCAGCTGTAGATTCGAGATCACGAGACATCTTGTAAAAGAAAAATAAAACGATTTCGGGAGAATGCTTGCCTGAAAAGGTGAGTATTCGCCGGAAATCGCAAAGAAGATGAAGAGAAGAGTGAAAGTGTGGATTACAAAGAACCCTCTCCCCCTTTATATACTAATCGCAATTAATGCGATGAAATTAATGCGGAAGAGAGAGAAAACGAAGGTGCAATGAAACTATGACACGTGGCAAAAAGCAAGCTGGCAACAGCTGTTGACAGAACGCATACCATTAATTTCGCGGCCACGCGCCCGAAAAATCGCGCACACACGCGCCTAAAAAGCGTCTGGAATGACCATGTACTGTCACGTCACCATAACTTCCTGCACGTCCTGACACAGTCAGAAGAAACCGTCGCACGACGTGTCAGAGGTTTGGACTGTTCTTATCCTTCCACCAACTCTTCGAATTTCAAAATTCAAAATTCTAAAAGATTCAAAAGTAAGCGGGAAAATACCCCTTACCTTGGCAACCAATTAACTGTAAGACAGGTGCGGGTACAGTGTTAAGGCAAAACCCTTCACATACTTAGCAACTGCATGGAATTGAAGCCAAGAATTCCTCGGCAACCAACTAACCGTAAGACGGATGCGGGTACAGTGTTAAGGCAAAACCCTTCACATACTTAGCACCCCGCAGGGAATTGACGCCAGGAATACCTTGGAAGTAAAGTAACCGTAAGACAAGTGCGGGTACAGTGTCAAGGCAAAACCCTTCACATACTTAGCACTCTGCAGGGAATTCAAACCAAGAAGGATCTTCTGGGCCATGCTGGCGGAAACGGGAATAACATCCCCGCATTACGGGAACGTCGAGAACTATATTGTTCGAAACTCCATGATGGGATTGGTGGTTTTAGCATAATTGATCAGTATGTTGAAAACTACCAAAACCCCACGGAGAATCCACAAGTGGGACTCAACGCTCCTGACGTACGAGGAGGTTACAAACCTACCCGCTTCACACCCGAAGATCAAGCAGAAAAGTCGGGAATTTCTGCGTGACATCAGGAAAACCGCGGGAAGAATCACCACGGAAAACCTAAAAACTAAACCCTTTTCAAAAACCCCTTGCTAAGTCCAAACGCTCACCTCACTTATTAATAATTCATGAGAAGAACATTGGACTGGGGGGACTTGAAGAGGTAGGTCCCAGCAGAGCCCAGTTGGACCCGCAAGACTCACCTTGAATAGGGACGTCTGCGCAATGACCAACTGCTCCAGCAGGACCCACCATGCTCAGAGAACCTTACGCGCAGTACGCCAGCTGTACCCGCAGGGAAAGCCTCCCAATGGCGAAGTACCCCGCCTGTTCCCGCAGCTGCGGATACAAGCCATCAGGGAAAGCTACCCGCACTAACAGCAAGGCTACACGCACAAGGCATTCGCTACTTCAGTAGTCACATGAAGGAACGAGCAAGGCGGGAATACTCCCGCCTAAATGAGCCAGTCCGTATGCTTCTGGAAGGTCTTTCGTACTATACTAAGGTATGGGCGGAACAGACAATTTGACCAGAGCAGACCATGAACCAATCACAGGGTGACAGCTCACCGACAACAATACGAGGAGGAGCATCCTCCAGGACTGTTTTGTCACTATTAGCCGCTGCCTACTCACCAACCCTTACGATGGGACGTGCGCAGCCTACAGTTGGTGGAACAATGCGTAGCCGGCAGTAAAGGAACAGTATACAGCCGACAATTACTGTTGGCCGTAGCCTATCCACCAACCAGCATGGCCTGTGCGTAGCCCACTATTGGTAGAACAGGAATACTATTCAGCCGGCTGTACCTTCTGGGAAACCTACCTTCGGCTATAAATACTCCAACACCTTGGAATGGTAAGGGACATCATCTGATATCTCAATCTTATCTAGCAATCTCTTAATATACACTTATATTCAGAGCAATCTAGTCTGATTCTCACGCCGGAGGGTGGTCACAAGGAGGAACCCCCCCCCCCCTTCTCAGTGACGAGCTTACGGTGTCTGTTTTGCAGGTCCCCTGAAGAACAACCTTCTCTGCTGGACCTCATCCTCGTGGGAAACATTACTTAAACCCCAGATTATCTATAATCTACCCAGGGTTAACCTAGTGTTTCTTCAGTGTTTGTAGTTTTAGCCTTTTAGGTGTTCATTTTAAGTTGTATTTTAATCAAGAGGGCCACATGCAAAATTCGAAAATATCCAAAAACATACCTTTTACGAAGGGTGGCAAGCTTTCTCCAAGAAACCCCAACAAATTCTATCCTTTAGCAATGACGTTGAAATTGGGCCATTCCTATTTTGTACTAGAAAGTAGAAATCATCAATGACAAATTGGCAAATACAATAAGCCATGTAACATGTGGACGTACAACATTGGTCACCGGGGTAATCAAATAATAAAAAGGCGACTCCATACACCTGCGATCGCAGACATAGCTCAAGCTCACAATCTCCTGAGGAAAACCATTCGAAGGTCTACGGCGCTAAAACCTAGTTCGGATCGGATACGAACTTAATACCTTTGCAGTCTTCAACTCAAATCTCCACTTCTCATCCAATGCCAGTTGAGCTAAAGCTCATTGGCGTTGCAACAACATTCTACTTTTTCGTTTAAAACTTCAGTTTTGGTACGTTGTATATTTAAGATTAATATTTGGTAATCATTTTCACTTTCATTTTCATTGCAATCGAATTAATGCTAGCAACTACAATCACTTTCACTTTTTCGATACAATGCGCTTATTCAAATGTCTAATTAGTTAGTTCCAAATTGTTTGCTTACAATCCTTCTAAATCACCTTTCTTTTTAAGTCTTTTGTGTTT